>NC_084919.1:1150079-1380079 GCF_949316345.1 Pungitius pungitius | reverse complement strand
TCTCCACTACGGAGTCGACTAATGGATCGATCCTTAATACACAAACACACTTAAAGTGATTCCTGTTTGTGGAAAAGAGGAAACAGATTCTCTCTCTCTTCATTTTGTTCTTATTTTACTCACATCGGAGGAACCGAGCCGCCATTGTTGTGACCTAAGCCCCGCCCCTCTACTCTCCTTCTTCTGTTCTCCACGCCCTTCTCGTTTTACTCCACTCGCTCCCCCGTCTGCTCCCTCCTGGTCCTCCTTTCTCCCTCCGTGAGCCCTCTCCTCTCCTCCTCTTTCTTCGCCTCCTCGTTCTCGCTGCTCCTCTTAGTTTAAACGTCCTTCCTCTTTTATTGCCTCCTCTTCCTCCTTCCTCGCTTGTCTTCTTCCATCTCCTGCATTTCCTCCCCGCTTCCCTCCCTGTGTGTGTCCTCTCTTGAGCTTCGATGCATCAGGAAGTTGACGCACACAGACACACACATGCACTCGGGGGGGGGGGGGGGGGGCTTGTTGGTATCAGCTCCAACATCAGTCATCCGTCAGCACAACTTTTATCTGTTCATCCCTGTCTCTCTCTCTGCCTGTCTGTCACTGCGTCTCTGGGCCTCCTCCGGCCTGTCTCACACACACACACACACACACACACACACACACACACACACACACAGACACACACCCATTGAAGGAGCTCGTCTTTATCCCCCCATCGCTCCTCTCTGGTAGAGCATGCAGAATGAATCCACTGCAAAAAACCCGGAGATGGCGACGAGGAGATAAGGAAGGGCGGAGGCGGCGGAGAGGTGCATGATGGGATACGATATGACACATATATGCAGTTTGTGTTGCTTTTCTGACGAGGAGAGCCATCGAAACAATGGGAGAGAAAAAGAAGAAAGAAGTGATGACAGGCTGCTCCAGCCTTCCACTTAGAAAGCCCCAGCCGTGTGTGTGTGTGTGTGTCTGTGTGTGTGTGTGTCTGTGTGTGTGTGTGTCTTTCCCCTCAGACCCACAAGTGAGGCATTTCTATTTCACGCTGTGCTCTCTGTCCGTCGTCCATCAAGCGTTACGATGACAGGTGACACGAGAGGATGAAACAAACCAAACGGGGAAAGAAAGTAGATGAGAGTAAGAGAAGAAACGGGAGGAACTGAAAGATCAAATTAGACCGAACGAATAAAAGGATGACAGGAAACACCACACACACACACACACACACACACATGCAGACACACACACACATGAGCAGAGATGATGAGCAAGAAATGAAGACGAGATGATCGGGGAAGTAAACGCTGCCTCTCTCTCTCCTTCCTGCTTCAACGGGTAACGACAGCAGAGGCGGAGGAGGACGTGTGAGTGTGTGTGTGTTTGTGTGAGTGTGTGTGTGTGTGTGTTTGTGTGTTTTTACTGCGAGTGACGTAAAAACAGCAACTTCTTTTATGTTTTATCTTTTCCTCGTATTTCATGTTTGCTGATGTTGAGCAAATCAAATGTCTTTAAATGTGTCTTTAAAACGTATCACAATATATGAAACACACACACACACACACACATACACACACACACACATACACACACACACACTTCTGTGAAAGGTGACGTTTTTACAAATGAAGGCCAGAAGACGACGAGCAGAATGTTTCTGCTTGAAAATGTCACCAATCCTTCAATCTGATGGTCCTCTCATTGTTTGTGTGTGTGAGTGTGTGTGTGTGTGTGTTTGTGTGTGTGTGTGTGTGTGTGTGTGTGTGTGTGTGTGTGTGTTCACTCTGAGCTTTAACTTGAGAACTTTAACTCATTTGATCAGATATAGTTTCCTGGTTGAGAAGATGTTTGGGGAACACTGACTGCAGCTTCAAATGGCTTTTCAATGGATCAATGGATCTGATGTCATGATCAATAACCCCCCCCCCCCCCCCTCCTCTCTCTGTAGGTGCTCCACTCTTCATTACGACTCTGATCTTCCCCCGTCCTCCATCATCATCACCTTCCACAATGAGGCCAGATCCACCCTGCTGCGCACCGTCACAAGGTAACACACACACACACTCACACACAGACACACACATGTGACGGAGGAGAACAGAATGTCGTCTTTAAATCAAAGTTGTCTTTCTCCATTTATTTCTTACAAGGAAAAAGAGCAACAAACAATCATCATGAAATCATTATATTTTAACATGCATTCTACTGCAATGTGTTTGCAAGTGAGGCAGGTGGTAGCAGGTGTGGCAGGTGGGGTCACGTGGTGACAGGTGGTGGCAGGTGTGGCAGGTGGGGCAAGTGGTGGCAGGTGTGGCAGGTGGTGGCAGGTGGGGCAAGTGGTGGCAGGTGTGGCAGGTGGTGGCAGGTGGGGCAAGTGGTGGCAGGTGTGGCAGGTGGTAGCAGGTGTGGCAGGCGGGGTCATGTGGTGACAGGTGGTGGCAGGTGTGGCAGGTGTGGCAGGTGGGGCAAGTGGTGGCAGGTGTGGCAGGTGGTGGCAGGTGGGGCAAGTGGTGGCAGGTGTGGCAGGTGGGGCAAGTGGTGGCAGGTGTGGCAGGTGGTAGCAGGTGTGGCAGGTGGGGTCACGTGGTGACAGGTGGTGGCAGGTGGGGCAAGTGGTGGCAGGTGTGGCAGGTGGTGGCAGGTGGGGCAAGTGGTGGCAGGTGTGGCAGGTGGTGGCAGGTGTGGCAGGTGGTGGCAGGTGGGGCAAGTGGTGGCAGGTGTGGCAGGTGGTGGCCGGTGGTGGCAAGTGGGACAGGTGGTGGCAGGTGTGGCAGGTGGGGCAAGTGGTACGAGGTGTGGCAGGTGGTGGCAGGTGGGACAGATGGTGGCAGGTGTGGCAAGTGGTGGCAGGTGGGACAGATGGTGGCAGGTGTGGCAGGTGGTGGCAGGTGGGGAAAGTGGTGGCAGGTGGGGCAGGTGGTGACAGGTGGTGGCAGGTGAGACAAGTGGTGGCAGGTGGGGCAGGTGGGACAGGTGGGACAGATGGTGGGAGGTGTGGCAGGTGTGGCAGGTGGGACAGATGGTGGCAGGTGGTGGCAGGTGGGGCAGGTGGTGGCAGGTGTGGCAGGTGGTGGCAGGTGGGGAAAGTGGTGGCAGGTGGGGCAGGTGGTGACAGGTGGTGGCAGGTGTGACAGGTGGGACAGATGGTGGCAGGTGTGGCAAGTGGTGGCAGGTGGGGCAGGTGTGGCAGGTTGTTGCAGGTTGGGCAAGTGGTGGCAGGTGGGGCAGGTGGTGGCAGGTGGGACAGATGGTGGCAGGTGTGGCAAGTGGTGGCAGGTGGTGGCAGGTGTGACAGGTGGTGGCAGGTGGGGCAGGTGGGAAAGATGGTGGCAGGTGTGGCAGGTGGTGGCAGGTGTGGCAGGTGGTGGCACGTGGTGACAGGTGGTGGCAGGTGTGGCAGGTGGGGCAAGTGGTGGCAGGTGTGGCAGGTGGTGACAGGTGGTGGCAGGTGTGGCAGGTGGTGGCCGGTGGTGGCAGGTGGGACAGATGGTGGCAGGTGTGGCAAGTGGTGGCAGGTGGTGGCAGGTGTGACAGGTGGTGGCAGGTGGGGCAGGTGGGAAAGATGGTGGCAGGTGTGGCAGGTGGTGGCAGGTGTGGCAGGTGTGGCAGGTGGTGGCACGTGGTGACAGGTGGTGGCAGGTGTGGCAGGTGGGGCAAGTGGTGGCAGGTGTGGCAGGTGGTGACAGGTGGTGGCAGGTGTGGCAGGTGGTGGCCGGTGGTGGCAGGTGGGACAGATGGTGGCAGGTGGGGAAAGTGGTGGCAGGTGGGACAGATGGTGGCAGGTGGGGCAAGTGGTGGCAGGTGTGGCAGGTGGTGGCAGGTGGGACAGATGGTGGCAGGTGTGGCAGGTGGGGCAAGTGGTGGCAGGTGTGGCAGGTGGTGGCCGGTGGTGGCAGGTGTGGCAGGTGGTGGCAGGTGGGGCAAGTGGTGGCAGGTGGGACAGATGGTGGCAGGTAGTGGCAGGTGGGACAGGTGGTGGCAGGTGGTGGCGGACATGTGTTGAGGAGACGGCCCCCAGCGCCTGTGAGACTGGGACACAGGAGCAGATGGGTTACGTGGTTCTGGGACATTTGGATCCTGTTTGTCAGACGCTGAGGTTTTTGCCTCCGGCTTCACATTCAGTTTTTGGCTTCGACCATTTTCTGATTTCCGTAAACCTCTCTCCTCAGAGTCCGTTTGATTGGGTCTCTGAATCAAAGTGTCTTTCAAGGGAAAAGAGGGCGACATCTTCTCATGGAGAGCTGAGAGGATCCCTGGTTTGATTTATAGTGCAGATACAAGGTCTACTAAGCTCTACCAAAACCTCACATGGAGATCTGAGTTAATCTGTAAATGAAATATGTGAGTCTCAGAGACCTGACGGTGGGCTGGTGAGCAGAGAACGCTGAGCGGCCAAAACACACACACAGACCCACACACAGACACACACACACATACACTTACTCTGCTGACCCTCCATCTCTGAACCCTCGCTCTGTCTTTCAGTGTGATGATATCAGCAGGTTGTCGTTCACACCCACACACACACACGCACACACACACACACACGCACACACACACACAAAAACACACTCCCTGGTGTTGGCCCGGGTTCAGCTCATTATTCCAGTCAGTCAGCAGAGACTGGCCACGTCTCTTAACTATCACAGAGGACACTGTGTGTAGTGTGAGCAACAGTGTGTGTGTGTTCTTGTGTATGTGAGTGTGCATGTGATTGTGTGTGTGTGAGTGTGTGTGTGAGTGTGTGTCCTCCCCAGCTCTTCTCAAAGCTTTGCAGTTTCTCAACCAATTAAAAGACAATCTGTCTCCCTGTGCCCCTCTGCTCCCTTTGGCTCTGGCTCTGTGTGTGTGTGTGTGTGTGTGTGTGTGTGTGTGTGTGTGTGTGTGTGTGTGTGTGTGTGTGTGTGTGTGTGTGTGTGTGTGTGTGTGTGTGTGTGTGTGTCTTTGCCCGCGGCGCCTTGGAGCTGAAAGAAGTTTCGCTGCCTTTTATTTTTAGTTTGTGTCCCACTGGTTGTGACAGAGATCCTGTGAAGCTTCGTTTGAGGTGGAAACATCTGATATTTAGGATTAATGAAAGTATCAATGGCCTGAATGACATCACAGTTTATAGTTGTTTCAAATAACACTTGCATTAATGATAAATGATCACTAATAAACAACTATATTTCATACCTTTCTCTCTCCACTGAGCTGAAGGGTCAAAGGTCAGAGTTGGGTGTCATTTCTATTACAGCTGAGCCGAAGAAAACCATTGATTATCAGATTGATTTTAGAGTTTCAGTTTATTTCAGAACGCTATGAAGTTAATAATTATATAACGTGAATTCCATCACAGTCAGCAATTCACGCCTTTTCAAAGTTATTATCTGGTGGTGCCATTTCAAACCCGTCATGGATGTGTAAAAATAGACGCCGAGGACATAAAGAGTAATAACGGTAAAGGGCAAACGGGAAAAACAAGCTTTTACTGCCTTTTGCATTAAAACAAAGGCTCTCAGGAAGAATCTGATGAAGACGATGATGTGTTTTAACACCTGCATCCTGTGTGGTGACCAGCAGGGGGCGACTCCTCTGCTCCCATAGACGTCTATGAGGAAATGACTCTACTTCTGTGTAGTGACCAGCAGGGGGCGACTCCTCTGCTCCCATAGACGTCTATGAGGACATGACTCTACTTCTGTGCAGTGACCAGCAGGGGGCGACTCCTCTGCTCCCATAGACGTCTATGAGGAAATGACTCTACTTCTGTGTAGTGACCAGCAGGGGGCGACTCCTCTGCTCCCATAGACGTCTATGAGGACATGACTCTACTTCTGTGCAGTGACCAGCAGGGGGCGACTCCTCTGCTCCCATAGACGTCTATGAGGAAATGACTCTACTTCTGTGTAGTGACCAGCAGGGGGCGACTCCTCTGCTCCCATAGACGTCTATGAGGAAATTACTCTACTTCTGTGTAGTGACCAGCAGGGGGCGACTCCTCTGCTCCCATAGACGTCTATGAGGAAATGACTCTACTTCTGTGTAGTGACCAGCAGGGGGCGACTCCTCTGCTCCCATAGACGTCTATGAGGAAATGACTCTACTTCTGTGTAGTGACCAGCAGGGGGCGACTCCTCTGCTCCCATAGACGTCTATGAGGAAATGACTCTACTTCTGTGCAGTGACCAGCAGGGGGCGACTCCTCTGCTCCCATAGACGTCTATGAGGAAATGACTCTACTTCTGTGTAGTGACCAGCAGGGGGCGACGATGTAATGAGTGTCTGTATTAAAGATGTCTGTATTAAAGATGTCTGTATTAAAGAGGCCGATAAATTCATATAGATAGACAACAACATATTCAGCTTTATAAAAAGTAATTCACTGATATTTAGTCAGAAAAAGAAAAAGAATAGAATAGATGTGTTTTAGAATGTGAGCAGGAGGCCATCTTGAACTAATAAGGTTGTTCTCACAGACGAGCTCTTTGAAAGCTCTTCATCTCGTCATCAAAGAGACGTTTTGTGAGCTTGTCGATATCCAATCAGGCTCCGATCTGAACATTGATCCCATCTCCTCCGCCTCCGCTGGGCGGGAGATAAGGAGGCGAAGAGCGAGGGAGGAGATGCACCGTCTTTGATGATGTTCGGTTTGTGTGTCTGTGTGTGTGTGTGTGTGTGTGTGTGTGTAAATCTGCCTCCTGAGCTGCAGATGTTTCAATAAGGAGCCACAGGAGCATCATGGGTAGAGCTGTCACGATTTGATGGGTCGTCGGGCGGATTCAGCGCCGTCATGTGACCTTAGAGGTTTTCATTTGTTACGATAATAATAATGACATCACAGACTTGGTTCCCTCACCCTTTCATCTTCGCTCATTTGAGGCCCTTTTGAAGCCCGTTTCCTGCCGATGGAGGCGGCGCTGCAGGTAGAGCGAAGGAAGAGGCCGCTAACGGGACAACGCCCCCCCCCCCCCCCCTCGCTATACAGCCTACAGGCGGCCTGATTGTTAATCCCCCCCCCGAGTGGCATTCAGGGCCTCCTTCGTGGTGGCAGTTTACGCTGCTGTCAGGAGCCGCTGATGAAGACGATGCGGAGGGAAGGAAGGTTGGATGCAGAGGAGGAGAGAGGAGAGTGATGAATTACTTCAGTCTGTCAGCTACCCGAGCATCAGGGAGGGGGGGGGGGAAGGGGGGGGTAAGGTGGGGGGGGGGGTGTTGGATGTCTTATCAGTGTGAGACACACAAAGACACTCTGTAAGGTCACATGTTACACAGAGAACAGGGGAGACAGATGTGGAGACCTATGACCTCCAGATGATCGGAGCCCATATAATCAGATTATTAATCCCCCCCCCCCCACACCCCACAGATTGGTAGAATGATGGATGATAGATATATTGATTATTGTCTCTATCGCTCCCTCCTCCTCCTTCTCCTCCTCCTCCATCAATCCACATCACGTCTCCTCATGGAGGGGAGAGGTACCGTCGGGGCTATTTGTCTCCCTTAGCCCGCCGTCCCTCTCGCCCTCCTCTTCGACCCCTCCCCCTCTCGTGTCGCTGCACCTCCCCTCCCTCCCGCCCTGCCTCCATGGCTCCTCCTGGTGGGGTCCGGTGCCTCGGAGACTCGTAGCTTAGCTCCACCCACACCTCCTCCGCCTCCGCCGTCCTCCCCTGATCCGTCTCTATCAGCCAAAGGTCTGCCCCCCACCCCCCCCCCCCCAGTCACGCCTCTTTTGCTCCTCCTTATTTCTCCCCCCTTTGACCCCCTTCACACCTTCCTTCTCGCTTGTGCTTTTTATATTTGTTTTCATTTAAGTGAGATTCTTCTCTGGGGACAAAGTTCATTAATCAAGAGTGAGAAAGACTTCACTCCTCCTTCCCTCCCTTTCCTTACCCCCTCTTCCTCCATCCTTCTCTCCTCCTCCCCTCCCTTTCCTTACCCCCTCTTCCTCCATCCTTCTCTCCTCCTTCCCTCCCTTTCCTTACCCCCTCTTCCTCCATCCTTCTCTCCTCCTCCCCTCCCTTTCCTTACCCCCTCTTCCTCCATCCTTCTCTCCTCCTTCCCTCCCTTTCCTTACCCCCTCTTCCTCCGTCCTTCTCTCCTCCTTCCCTCCCTTTCCTTACCCCCTCTTCCTCCATCCTTCCCTCCTGTTTCCTGCTCCTTCTTCCTCTTCCTTTCTCTAGTCCCCTTCACCTTCTCTCCCTCCCTCCATCCTGTCTCACCTCCTCTGTTCCCTTCTTTACCTCCTTTCCTCTCTCCTAGGCCTCATCCCGAGGGGACACAGAGGTTATCGAATAGCAAAAATAATTAAATAAAATAGCAGAACCCCCCCCCCCCACACACACACACACACCCTCCGTCTTCTTATTTTCTTCCAAGTACAGAGTTATGAATTTTTTATGTTTCAATCTTCCTCTTTAATGAAACCTTCCTCAGAGGCGACGCGTCGTACATTTCAGAACAGGACGTCTGGGTGACATTTCACCGCGTCGTGTTGCACGCAGCGTTGTGCCTACATAATGAGTGTGTGTCTGTGTGTGTGCAGTGTGGCATTTACTTCCTGCAGGTATTAGCTTCCCTTTTTTCCCACACGATGGAAACTCGTACCTCCGTTTTGTTTCTGCAGCGTCTTGAACCGGACTCCAGTTCATCTCATCCACGAGATCCTCCTGGTGGACGACTTCAGCGACGACGGTGACGCACACACACACACACACACACACACACACACACAGAGCAGGCCAGATGTTGGGGGAGGAAGGTGCAAAGAGGAGACCAGTGAGCATCTGGAGCTCCTCCACAACCACAGGAAGCTCAGCAATAAGAGGAAAACCTTCTCCTCCCAATCTGCTGATGGGAGCAACGTGTCTGCTGGGGAGGGGGGGGGGGCAGGATGAGAGCTCTGATGACAAGGCTGCACAATCACAGTACTGGGGAAGGGGAATCGTGTTAATAGAGACTTCAGAGTGAAAGCCAATTCAAACTGGAGGGACGAATGAATGCAGGAGAAGGTGAGGAGGGACAATCAGTGCTGGAGACAAGGGGACAAGCGCGGGGACGCGGGGACGCTAACGAGCTCCATCTCCTCCCACGCCGCCGCCTTCAAGTCGACGCCCTGATTTTCATCTTTGACTCGACCTTGGCGGGAGGTTTGGAATCCAAGGTCCAAATCAGACGATGTGGTTCTTAACCCTCACAGCGGGGGGGGGGGGGGGGTCAAAGCACTCTTCTTGCCTCTCGGTTCTTGACTTTAAAGGACGGGGTTCTTGGGGGGGGGGGGCTTCTCAGTCTCACCTGCAGCCTCGATGGGAATCACAAAGAGTCACCATTAAATATCCATTGAGTGATTTATTGATTGTTACGTTTGTAATAAAGTGATCACAGAGTTGATGAAGCTATTGACGAGGTGATGGTTTAACGAGCTGTTTTCCTGCGTGTTTAATTGTCCGATGATATATATTTCAGGATGGACAATGTATCGATTAAAGAATTAAAATATAAACTATTGAGCATTTGCTATTTTACTTCAATAACTCTGGTTTCTAATCATTAACCTCCCTATTTAACACTTAATGATTGCATCCTTCATGAATAAAACCATTTCTGTACAGCTTTTTCCAACACACATTAGTGTCACTTATTGGAAATAAAGGACAAATTCAGCTCTAAACTCCACAGACGCACAACAGAGCGCACAAACTCCTCTTCATCACAACAATGGCTTCTCTCTCTGTTTTTTTTTTCAGAAAGCGACTGCCGGCTTCTCACCAAACTGCCCAAAGTGAAATGTCTGCGAAACATCAAGAGAGAAGGTGTGTGTGAGAAATTACATCAGCGACACACACACACGCACACACGCAGGCCAACTGGTCACATGACCGGCATGATTGAATATGCCAAAGAGGAATAATACAAAGGAACCTTTTGGTTTCCTTTAGTAAGGTTGAATTTGTGATGTTTTCCTTTAATCTGGTGGAATAAAAAAGCCCCAAATTGCCGTGTGAGTAAAACAACGTTGTTGTAATCCGGCTCCTTATTGACGTCTCTGATGCCTCTTTCTACGCGTTCTGCTCTTTGTGGGAAGTTGGGCCGCGAACAATGAAGATAAAACCTGACGTGGGAAGCGGAAACATCTGAAGTCTTCTCAGCAGGATGCTGCGATGTGATTGGCCGGGAGCTGCAGATTGACTTAATGTAACAGGACCGTACGTTGTTCTGAATAAAGCAGCTGTAGTTAATCACTCACAAGCAGGAATACAAATAAAACCACCAGGTTCATGTGTAAGTGGTAGATTTATTTACGTCATTCACAACCATGAGGAGATTGGCTGGTTATTGTGATCATTGTGATCATTATTATCAATTTAACATGAACTTTGGGTTCTAAAGACCTTATTTTTGTTCAACTCGCCGCCGTCGTTCTCTTTTCTAACAACAGGAACACTTGTCCTACGAGCTGAAGGATTTCATTACAGCACACACACACACACACACACACACGCAAACACACACACACACAGACAGCGGGGTTCGTCGGTTCGGGTGGTTAATAGTTTATTGCTTCAGGCCTTTTGAGTTGATTGTCTTTTTAATGCCAATAAAAAACTCTGCAGGCTGATGCTACACGTCTTGTCTGGCATACACGCACACTCAAGTGCACACTATAGTGTGTACAATGTTAGAGTCCTCCTCTGCTCCCATAGACGTCTATGAGGAAATGACTCTACTTCTGTGTAGTGACCAGCAGGGGGCGACTCCTCTGCTCCCATAGACGTCTATGAGGAAATGACTCTACTTCTGTGTAGTGACCAGCAGGGGGCGACTCCTCTGCTCCCATAGACGTCTATGAGGAAATGACTCTACTTCTGTGTAGTGACCAGCAGGGGGCGACTCCTCTGCTCCCATAGACGTCTATGAGGAAATGACTCTACTTCTGTGTAGTGACCAGCAGGGGGCGACTCCTCTGCTCCCATAGACGTCTATGAGGAAATGACTCTACTTCTGTGTAGTGACCATCAGGGGGCGACTCCTCTGCTCCCATAGACGTCTATGAGGAAATGACTCTACTTCTGTGTAGTGACCAGCAGGGGGCGACTCCTCTGCTCCCATAGACGTCTATGAGGAAATGACTCTACTTCTGTGTAGTGACCAGCAGGGGGCGACTCCTCTGCTCCCATAGACGTCTATGAGGAAATGACTCTACTTCTGTGTAGTGACCATCAGGGGGCGACTCCTCTGCTCCCATAGACGTCTATGAGGAAATGACTCTACTTCTGTGTAGTGACCAGCAGGGGGCGACTCCTCTGCTCCCATAGACGTCTATGAGGAAATGGCTCTACTTCTGTGTAGTGACCAGCAGGGGGCGACTCCTCTTCTCCCATAGACGTCTATGAGGAAATGACTCTACTTCTGTGTAGTGACCAGCAGGGGGCGACTCCTCTGGTCCCATAGACGTCTATGAGGAAATGACTCTACTTCTGTGTAGTGACCAGCAGGGGGCGACTCCTCTGCTCCCATAGACGTCTATGAGGAAATGGCTCTACTTCTGTGTAGTGACCAGCAGGGGGCGACTCCTCTTCTCCCATAGACGTCTATGAGGAAATGACTCTACTTCTGTGTAGTGACCAGCAGGGGGCGACTCCTCTGGTCCCATAGACGTCTATGAGGAAATGACTCTACTTCTGTGTAGTGACCAGCAGGGGGCGACTCCTCTGCTCCCATAGACGTCTATGAGGAAATGACAAACAGACCATAAAGCAGAGGGGTGCTTTGGGGCGGGGCTACACAATGATTGACAGGTCCCTACCAGAGACGTATACAGCATCTCCACAACCACCACAAACTGATGCTTTGTTGTATTTACATGACTGTCAGCTTCTTACATACAGTCTATAACTAGCACACTGTTAACACACACACACACACACACACACACACACACACACACACACACGCACACACACACGGCTGTGATGGGAGGAGACAGAGATGTGAGAGTTATCAGTTATATGAACTCTCTCCTCTGTACAAAGTCAGGCTGTCCTGCACTGTGTAGGTGTGTGTGTGTGTGTGTGTGTGTGTGTGTGTAACCGAGTAAATGTCCACATGCGAGTGTGTGTGTGTGTGTCCATCCATCCAGAAAACAAAGCCTTATTGAGGATGAAATGGGATTTTTAATTGGCTGAGCCTCGGCCTAACAGCGCAGCGTGAAACTTTGTACAATGTCACCGACACACACACACGCACACACACACACACACACATACACACACAATGGACCCAATACAAAAGTCCCGATAACGCACACACACACACAGTGTGGCACGCCCAGCCTTGTGCGCATGTGTACACAGTTATTCAAAGAGAACACACACAGAGTACGTCTCCATGTCAGCGAGTATCGATTAGACCATTTAGTCCAAATAGAGCAGAAGCATCAGGGAGGCCCCTCTAACAGGCTCATTCACACACACACACACACACACACACACACACAGCGTGATGGGCCTGTTAAAAGCTTGTGTCCATGTCCGACAGGCCTCTAAGAGCCCACCATTGATTTCCCCTTCTGCTGACTGAGAGCCAGGGGGCAGATGAGCAAGGCACCAACCACGTGAATATACACACATATATCTGTACATTCAGTACATTATAAGGACATTTATTATAATCTATATGATGGGAAATAAAACAATAATAACACATTCTTGGAAGCAGCTTTGTTGCACATTTTATCTCCATCACTCGTCTCAGTGTTTTCAAAATGATGAAAGAACTTCGACATTAAAACAGCTTCCTGTTGCCTGCGGATGAACTTTTACAATCATGAGACACGATATTCACGAGTTCAATGTTAAAGAACATCCCATAAGTCTAAACATCTAAACATCTAATGACACTGAAGAGATAGAAAGGAGCAATAAGGTCAAAACCAAGACGCGAGTCGTCCTCTGGTCGTCATGGCGACGCGAGTGACGCTCTGCGCTTGTTGCGTCAGGTCTGATCCGCTCCAGAGTCCGCGGGGCCGACGCCGCCAGGGCCGCCGTCCTCACCTTCCTGGACAGCCACTGCGAGGTCAACAAGGACTGGCTGCCCCCCCTGCTGCAGAGAATCAAACAGGTAGAACCCCCCCCCCCCCCCCCCCCTGTGTGTGTTAATAAGGATGTTCATTAATGGGTTTAAATGCTGAAAAAAACAGTGACACACTGAGTGTATTTCTGTATGAGAAGGGTCTGCATAGATGGAGGATGAAGGTCTAAAGTGTGTGTGTGTGTGTGTGTGTGTGTGTGTGTGTGTGTGTGTGTGTGTGTGTGTGTGTGTGTGTGTGTGATGGTCTGAGGTGAAACCACGCCGTGGGAGTAAATAGCTTTTGGTCTGATTGCCTCTCATTAAGAAATAAGTGCTGCACTCTCTTCACCACGACTCTCTCTCTCTCTCTCTCTTTATGTCTCTCTCTCACTCTGTGTCCCTCCTCTTCTTCTCCTCCTCCTCGTCTCGTCTCCTGTCACCTTGTAATCTCGCCTCCTCATCCTCAAGGTGCTTTTTCCTTGCCTCCTGTTCTGTGTCCTTTCCTCCCCTCTTCTATTCTGCCCTTCTACTCATCCTTCCTCCTCCTCCTCCTCCTTCTTCTCCCCACCTCCCTCATCCCTCCCCTCTTATTTCCTCTTGTCCTCTCAGTATTTCACCTTTTACTTACACCTCTTCTATTTTTCCTCTGCACCTTTTCTACCCTCTTCTTTCACTTCTTCTCCTTAGTTCCTCTCTCACCTCCATCACTCTCTCGTCCACTTCTCCTTCCCACCTGGTCTTCATTCCTTTCACCTCTTGTATGTATGTAAGACCTCCCCTTGACTCCTCATCTTGCTCCCTCTCTCCTTAAACCTCTTCCTGTCCTCTCATGTCCTCCAACCCGTGAGGCCGCTCGCACCTCGTCTCCTTGCTCTTCATTCCTCGTTCCTCTTCTCCTTTAGGAATTCGCTTCATTAGACGAGATAACTAACTTTAAGGCAGGTGTGACACGAAGACAAAGAAAATGTCCAATAACTGAATCTGTAGAAAGCAGAGGGACGTCATTCCTCTGCTGCTGATATCAAAGAATTTAGATCTCCATCCGTAGAGCCGCGATCAATAAGAGAACCACAGAGGCTGATCAGATGCTGCTGCATCATCCATATGGGCCGTGTGCTGTGTGTGTGTGTGTGTGTGTGTGTGTGTGTGTGTGTGTGTGTGTGTGTGTGTGTGTGTGTGTGTGTGTGTGTGTGCGCAGCAGAGTCATCCGTCACTGTCTGAACAGTCACTTGTTAGTCATATATTTAGATTCAAATGAGGTATTGATCCAGGTGGTCACATGACCCCCATCTTCATTCTAACTCACATTTCAACAGAACCTGTTTAATTATCCTCTGATGATTCCTCTGGAGGATTCGTTCGACCTCTCTGAGCGTTAAACAACTCATTAAGTGCTTAAAGCTCATTAAAGCACGTTAGTCCACTAAGAGAGACGCAAAGCAGCACAGGACCTTCACCCAGGAGACGCCTTTCTACTCATCAGTCTGTACCTGTA
The DNA here is from genome assembly GCF_949316345.1 of Pungitius pungitius. Taxonomy (NCBI): domain Eukaryota; kingdom Metazoa; phylum Chordata; class Actinopteri; order Perciformes; family Gasterosteidae; genus Pungitius; species Pungitius pungitius. The sequence continues at coordinate 1,365,567 of NC_084919.1, read as the reverse complement.
TTATTCAGGATATATGATGATGATGATGATGATGTAGGAAGCGGTCCTCTCTCCTTTTGTTCCGCCCTGATGAAGAATCCTTCTTTTAAGCCTTTATTATTGTCACATTAACGCCGTGGAGTGAATAAACGGAGCTGGACTCTCTGCTCCCAATGAAACTCCTTTAATGGCCACAATAGTGAAAAAGGACCTTGGAAAACACACACATACACACACACACACACACACACACATGATTAGTTGCTTTAGAATGCGACGGCCTGCACACGTCAACACGTCCACCTTCACGGTCCACGTGTCTCTGGTTCCATTCAGGTCCTGTGTCTGTTATGAATAGACAGCATGACCCTGTGTGATTCTGGGGGGGGGGGGGTTTGTGTCCAGGACCCGACCTGTGTGGTCAGCCCGGTCATCGACATCATCAACATGGACACCTTCGCCTACGTGGCGGCCTCCGCTGACCTCCGAGGAGGTACGTGGAAGCTCCTCCATCTACGAGGAATGAAAGGCCTCCCCAGGAGGTGCAGGAGGCTCCTCTGAAGCCTCGTGGTGCCTTTTCTCTTCCATTAGTCTCATTCCAATCTTCTCCTCCTGCTCACGGCGAGCCGCCAATCAACGCCGATAATGGCGCTGTCCAATGCTCTCACACACACACGCACACGCACACACACACGCACGGACACACACACACACACGGACACACACCAGCCGGACGTCGAATTAATGGTCAAAGTTCGGCTCACGAAGGACGTTTTAATTATAGATGAAGCTGTCCCTCATAACATAAAGATGTTTATAAGATGGACTTTCATTGATTAACAGGTGTGTGTGTGTGTGGGGGGGGGGGGGAGGGGGGGGGGGTCATGCTTCGGCCTGCGTGACTGCTTCATCAGCAAAGACTCACATGATGACATTACAGAGTAAACTCAAAAACACTGTCGGCCGTTTTCCTGTGAAGCTTATTTTGAAAAGACTAATTTGACGCTAGGGGCGGAGCTTCTTATTTTGAAAAATAAATGAATGAATAAACAAGATTACGAAATCGATCTACTGACCAGAAGATCTGTCTCATTCCACTTCCCCCGTTGTGTTTCTCCTTCAGGCTTTGATTGGAGTCTCCACTTCAAGTGGGAGCAGCTGTCTGCAGAGCAGAGGGCTCGCCGGACCGACCCCACGCAGCCAATCAAGTAACCCACACACACACAGACACACACACACACACACACACAGTGCAATGTAATGTTTGCATGCATACATATAGCCTTAGAGATCGAGGTTAGGCGCCTCATCCACAAACAATGCGTCGCTGCTGCATTTAAACCTTCATGAGGGGCCTGTTGTTGCTGCGGCGCCCCCTGCTGGACGCAGCTAGTGGTTATGAGTCAGGAGGCCAGATGTAGTGTCTGACTTTAAGGTGGGTTTTTTAACACCTACGGATTGTGTGCCTGTGTGTGTGTGTGTGTTTGTGCGTGTGTGTGTGTGTTTGGATGGTCTGTCTACCTGCGGGGGCTGGACTGAGTCACCTGCTCGGTGTCACTTAGTGTCATCAGCTCTCCTCATACAGTCACAGACGTATTAAAGGCTCATTTCAACACGTCTTATCCGGTTGTTGTGTGTTCATTCAGTGCTACAAGCAGCAGCATTGATGTGGAGGCCCTAAAAGTCGACTCCTCTGCTCCCATAGACGTCTATGAGGAAATGACTCTACTTCTGTGTAGTGACCAGCAGGGGGCGACTCCTCTGCTCCCATAGACGTCTATGAGGAAATGACTCTACTTCTGTGTAGTGACCAGCAGGGGGCGACTCCTCTGCTCCCATAGACGTCTATGAGGAAATGACTCTACTTCTGTGTAGTGACCAGCAGGGGGCGACTCCTCTGCTCCCATAGACGTCTATGAGGAAATGACTCTACTTCTGTGTAGTGACCAGCAGGGGGCGACTCCTCTGCTCCCATAGACGTCTATGAGGAAATGACTCTACTTCTGTGTAGTGACCAGCAGGGGGCGACTCCTCTGCTCCCATAGACGTCTATGAGGAAATGACTCTACTTCTGTGTAGTGACCAGCAGGGGGCGACTCCTCTGCTCCCATAGACGTCTATGAGGAAATGACTCTACTTCTGTGTAGTGACCAGCAGGGGGCGACTCCTCTGCTCCCATAGACGTCTATGAGGAAATGACTCTACTTCTCTCTTGATTTATTCCCTCAGTAAACATTGTAAACATGAGTTCATGGTCTCAGTCTCTAGTTTCAAGTCTTCTTCAATGCAGCATGATGTTCATTTAGTGAATGATGCTCCATGTAGAGTCAAACAGACCATGAAGAGGGGATGCTTTAGGGGGCGGGGCTAACTACTGATTGACAGGTCTCCTCAGTCCTAATATGGCAACCTCACCAAGACGGAAACTTCAACAGCACACAAAGACACACACAAATATGCAAAGGCATATTTTTCGCTATTTAGTTTCCTCCACACAACACAAATGAAAGCGCTTTTACATGAACACACATTCCTCACACACACAAGGACAAACTGAGCTTGGAAAGGGTTTCATGTGCTTCCGCCCACATACACAGACACACAATAACACACACACACACACAGGGCTATTTGGAGGCGAATAATTGTTGATTAACAGACGGAATTTGATGACACGTTGTGGCCCTCAGCTATTCACTCAGCACAGTCCAGATAATGATTAAGCCTCTGTGATCTGTGTGTGTGTGTGTGTGTTTGTGTGTCAGTGAGAACAACAAAGGATGAATGAGCCCTTTTACTTCTCCGTTAGAATTGAATCTGTAGAAATTAAAGCACGAGCTGACTAAATGGAATTTGTTCACCCAGAAGCTGCACTGATGTGTCGTCTCTGTTGTTGTTGTTGTTGTTGTTGTTTACTCCCTGAAAGGACCCCCATCATCGCGGGCGGCCTCTTCGTGATCGACAGGTCTTGGTTCAATCACCTCGGCAAATACGACACGGCGATGGACATCTGGGGGGGGGAGAACTTCGGTGAGTCCTGGTGACCCCACGATGTCTATAACACAAACACAGTACCGAACACACAGACTCAATGTGTGTGTGTGTGTGTATTTTAATCTCTTATTGTGAGCAGTAATAAGGCAAATAACACATAGTATGACAAATCTACCACCAAATAAAGTTTGAAACACAAGCTGTGTAGAAACATCAAACATCAACATCACGTCTTTAACAGCAGCTGAGTGAAGGTGAACTTTTCATTCTGTCTCACATCCGTCCAGCAGCAACATCTGGCTCTCCTGCTGCTGCCCGCCTGCAGCCCTCAGTGTGTGTCTGTGTGTGTGTGTTTGTGTGTGTGTGTGTGTGTGTGTGTGCTCAGACTCTTTGAGTCAGTTTGCTGAACTGCTGCTTTGCTCAGATCGATGGAAGGAGACCGCTGGCCTGATCCTCTTTCCGACGTGCACACACACAGACACACTCTCACACACACAGACACACTCTCTCATTTGCTCCCTGTGGTGTAGCTGTCAGTCTCACCAGCTCTGTGTCGGTACCTCAGTATCTGTCTGACTTCTCTTGTTCTACTTTGTACTCTCTGGTGTTTCATCTCCACTCCCATCGCTCCTCAGTCTCATCACACTCCCTCTCTCTCTCTCTCTCTCTCTCTCTCTCTCTCTGTCTCTCATTGTCTCTCTCTCTCTGTCTCTCATTGTCTCTCTCTCATTGTCTCTTTCCTCAAAGGCTCTCGGGTCGCAGTTTAACTTTGAGTTGGCAGCGTCTCGTTCTTTGGGGCATCGTCCTCTCCTCGTAGCGTTAGCTCGCCGTGACACTCGTTCAGTCCAACGTGGACACATCCGTCCTCACTGCTCCTCCTCCTTCTCCTCCTCCTCCTCCTCCTCCTCCTCCTCCAGGAGACTCCACCACTTTAATCCACAGGGATCAAAATCAACAGAAAATCCAAAAGGGGCCTCATAGAGGATGCAGACCTGAGCCGGAGCTCGTCTGCTCTCCACATGGAGCCCCAGATGTTTTGAGGGATGTTTTGAGGGATGTTTTGAGGGATGTCTTGAGGGATGTCTTGAGGGATGTCTTGAGGGATGTGTTGAGGGATGTCTTGAGGGATGTCTTGAGGACTCAGAATGTGCTCCTCTCGCCTGGCAGAGATCTCCTTCCGGGTGTGGCAGTGTGGGGGCAGTCTGGAGATCCTGCCCTGCAGCCGAGTGGGTCACGTCTTCAGGAAGAAACACCCGTACGTCTTCCCCGACGGCAACGCCAACACCTACATCAAGTAAGACCTTCTGCTCAGAGCCTCTGGGACTGAGCTCCGCTCTCAAGCCGAGATGTTTACAATCCATCAGCAGCACTGATGTGCTCCGGCTGAGTGTGGATTGATCCAGTGATGGATCTATGTATAGATCTATATATAGATCTATATCCATATATAGATCTATATATAGATAGTGTGCATGAGAAGAGTATGTTTTCTGTTGGCATATTGATGTAAAACCAGTGAACAGATGTCACCGTATTTGTACGACATGTTGACACTTTATCTGGTATCTCTCCCTGTCAATCACCGTAAGCCCCGCCCTAAAGCACCCCCTTCTTTATGGTCAGTTTGTCTCTAAATGGACAGTAAGGCTCAAACACATCCTGAATATGAGGAGAAATACTCATCGTGAAGAAGAAGAGATCACAGAAGAAAAGCTGCTTAATCATGTCCCTTCCCCCGGCGAGGCCTGTGTGTGTCTGTGTGTGTCTGTGTGTGTGTGATTGATTCTGTAATTGTGTGACACGTGTTTATGTGTCTGTGCCCCCTGTCATTAGAGCCCTGTAATGGAGGGTTCTCTCAATGAGACAGTTCAGCGCTCAGAGACACTCGGCTAATAGCTGATTACTGCACACAAGCACAGGGGGGGGGTCACAGATAAAGAATGGAGCGCCCCCGCTTTAACACGGCGAGCTGAGCGGGGGCCGAGCCGGCCTCACGGAGCGAGGGGACAACGGGTCGATGGCAGGTGTTGGTCCACAGGGGACACAGGGGACACAGGGGACATCTCGAGATGTCTCAGAAGCAGCTTCACTGCAGAGATCATGAACATGGACATGCTTTTAATTCTGTGTGTGTGTGTGTTCGTGTGTGTGTGTGTGTGTGTGTGTCCGTGGCAACAGGAACACGCGTCGCACGGCTGAAGTGTGGATGGACGACTTCCGTCTCTTTTACTACTCGGCTCGGCCCGCCGCACGAGGCAAATCCTACGGAGAGTAAGAACGCACACACACACACACACACACACACACACGCACACACACACACACCATGACATGAATAACTCTCAGTAGGTGAAGTTTAACTGAGACGCAGCTTTTCCATCCGTGGAGTTAAATAAACGAGTTCGGTTCCAGCATCTCAGTCAACGTGAGACACGTGAGAGACGCAGCAGGACGAGGACGTCAGAGTCCAGGAGGACGCTGAAATGTCAGCGTTTATCAGCCAGACGCAGGGACGCGCTGACATTTAAACGCCGTGCAGGTGTCCACTATCGGAACCACAATGTCTGATTGTCTGTTGTCTGTGTCCCCATTCTCACTGTGTGTGTCCTGTGTCCCCATCCTCCCTGTGTGTGTCCTGTGTCCCCATCCTCACTGTGTGTGTCCTGTGTCCCCATCCTCACTGTGTGTGTCCTTTGTCCCCATTCTCACTGTGTGTGTCCTGTGTCCCCATCCTCACTGTGTGTGTCCTGTGTCCCCATCCTCACTGTGTGTGTCCTGTGTCCCCATCCTCACTGTGTGTGTCCTTTGTCCCTATCCTCACTGTGTGTGTGTGTGTGTCCTTTGTCCCCATCCTCACTGTGTGTGTCCTGTATCCCCATCCTTACTGTGTGTGTCCTTTGTCCCCATCCTCACTGTGTGTGTCCTGTGTCCCCATCCTCACTGTGTGTGTGTCCTTTGTCCCCATCCTCACTGTGTGTGTCCTGTGTCCCCATCCTGACTGTGTGTGTCCTGTGTCCCCATCCTGACTGTGTGTGTCCTTTGTCCCTATCCTCACTGTGTGTGTGTGTCCTTTGTCCCCATCCTCACTGTGTGTGTCCTGTGTCCCCATCCTTACTGTGTGTGTCCTTTGTCCCTATCCTCACTGTGTGTGTGTGTGTGTCCTTTGTCCCCATCCTCACTGTGTGTGTCCTGTATCCCCATCCTTACTGTGTGTGTCCTTTGTCCCCATCCTCACTGTGTGTGTCCTGTGTCCCCATCCTCACTGTGTGTGTCCTTTGTCCCCATCCTCACTGTGTGTGTCCTGTGTCCCCATCCTGACTGTGTGTGTCCTGTGTCCCCATCCTGACTGTGTGTGTCCTTTGTCCCTATCCTCACTGTGTGTGTGTGTCCTTTGTCCCCATCCTCACTGTGTGTGTCCTGTGTCCCCATCCTTACTGTGTGTGTCCTTTGTCCCCATCCTCACTGTGTGTGTCCTGTGTCCCCATCCTCACTGTGTGTGTCCTTTGTCCCCATCCTCACTGTGTGTGTCCTGTGTCCCCATCCTTACTGTGTGTGTCCTTTGTCCCCATCCTCACTGTGTGTGTCCTGTGTCCCCACCCTGACTGTGTGTGTCCTGTGTCCCCATCCTGACTGTGTGTGTCCTGTGTCCCCATCCTGACTGTGTGTGTCCTTTGTCCCTATCCTCACTGTGTGTGTGTGTCCTTTGTCCCCATCCTCACTGTGTGTGTCCTGTGTCCCCATCCTTACTGTGTGTGTCCTTTGTCCCCATCCTCACTGTGTGTGTCCTGTGTCCCCATCCTCACTGTGTGTGTCCTTTGTCCCCATCCTCACTGTGTGTGTCCTGTGTCCCCATCCTTACTGTGTGTGTCCTTTGTCCCCATCCTCACTGTGTGTGTCCTGTGTCCCCACCCTGACTGTGTGTGTCCTGTGTCCCCATCCTGACTGTGTGTGTCCTTTGTCCCCATCCTCACTGTGTATGTCCTGTGTCCCCATCCTGACTGTGTGTGTCCTGTGTCCCCATCTTCACTGTGTGTGTCCTTTGTCCTCATCCTCACTGTGTGTGTCCTGTGTCCCCATCCTTACTGTGTGTGTCCTGTGTCCCCATCCTGACTGTGTGTGTCCTTTGTCCCCATTCTCACTGTGTGTGTGTGTGTGTGTGTGTGTGTGTGTGTGTGTGTGTGTGTGTTAACAGTATTCGAGGCAGAGTGGAACTGCGCAAGAAGCTCAAGTGTAAATCCTTCAAGTGGTACTTGGACAACGTCTACCCAGAACTCAAGTAAGTGTGTGTGTGTGTGTGTGTGTGTGTGTGTGTGTGTGTGTGTGTGTGTGTGCATGAATTTATCCGTCCTGCTCAGAAAGCATCGGAGACAGACTGGAATCTGGCTTTAATCCCGTCCGTGGTATTTTAAAGATGCAATATTTTCATCTTTTGTGTGTGTTTATTTATTTTGGGAGGCAACAATTAAGCGGTTTGGTTCTGAATTCTTCTTCTTCTTGGCTTCTTCTTCTTCTTCTTCTTGGCTCCTTCTTCTTCTTCTTCTTCTTGGCTCGGCAGAAAGAACATATTTGTTCCAGCAAAAATATCTTCCTTTTCCTTTTTTTCTTTTGACAAAAGTGTTTCTTTTTCTCAGTCATTCTTTGGTCTTCATCCAGTTATTTGCATTTTACATCGACAAAGTCTCTGAGACACACACACTCATTTAAAGATCTTAAACACACTTGAATACACACACACACACACTTGAATACATTTTATACCCGTTTATCCACTCAAGGCTGCTGTTAATCCCCTGAATGGAATTAACAGACTTGCTCTCGGGGGGGAGGACGGACCCGACCCTTAAAAAGGCAGAATAACCTTTAACGGGTTATTAAAACAGAGAGAGATAGCAGATTGAATTAATGCGTTCATGGACTGGGAAACTTCATCAAAGAGGAAGTTTGTGAAGGAGTGAGTTGGGAGGGGGCGGGGCCTTCAGGTCTGATGAATCACATACCTGAGGGACCAGGTGGGTCAATGAGGCGCTGCTGGAGGTGATCGGGCTCTTCTGTCCCATCTCAGCAGGCTGTTAGTGTCCCGTTCACATCGAAACGGTTCATCCTCCAAGTGTCAATCAAACGACCAAAGAGGGTCCTTCCAGCTGTGCATTGTTTGCTCTCCACATGTTTCACACTCGTTGTGCCTCAGGGTCCCGGACGACTCGGACTCGGAGTCCGGGGTCGTCCGCCAGAGGCAGAACTGCCTGGAGTCTCGCCGGCCGGAGGGCGAGGAGCCGCCCGTCCTCACGCTGGCCCCCTGCGCCGGGGCCGGGGGGGCCGCCGCCCCCAACCAGGTGAGTGAGTCCCCCCCCCCCCCGATTCCACAACAAGTCCATTTAGAGGCAGCGAATGAAAAAGGTTGAGAAAACCAAATAATGTCCGTAAAAATAATAATCTTATAAATATTGAAATGAAATTAAACATTAAACGTTTTTTCACCTACTTGAAATGAACAACAAGCTTATACAGTATAATAATATAAAATCTTCAAATCTTCAAATATTTTTATTTTCATATAGAATACGTCAATTAAAGTACTGTACATTTAAAAAGAGTTTTAAATTTGTGACTTTGGGCCGCACTAAATAAAACAAAATGTATATAATTCATACATTTTCTACTTGGTTATATATGATCTGCAGCAGTCCACATTTGGTTGGTTGTATCAGAGAGTGTGTGTGTGTGTGTGTGTGTGTGTGTGTGATAATTAATACCCGTAGGACCCTGATTATTCTTAGCAGAGCAAGTTTGCAGGCTCTGATTCGCCATAACGAGCGCAGTGCGAGCCCCAAGGCCAACGGAGGCCGGAAGGTTGCAGGTTCAAGTCCCGGAACTAGCAGGACAAAGCACTCAGATGCGTGTGTGTGTGTGTGGGTGTGTGTGTGTGTGTGTGTGTGTGTGTGTGTGTGTGTGTGTGTGAAGCCCTGCAGCAATGCTCTGAATCCATGATGGTTGTTCAGGTACAGAAGTCCCATTTGCCCCCCCCGGGGGGGGGGTTCTATTTAACATAAATAATTCCGTTCATTTCTCTGCTAAAGCAGGACTTTTTCCTACAGAGAGGAAAACGCATTTGTCTTAGCAGCAAAAAGCCACATTTTATTAATGAGGGAAGTCAAACTCTTCATCATTCAAGAGGGGTTCGTTAATCATTATCTCTGTATTATTGTTATTATCATTATTACAGCTTCATAAGAATGGTAAAATCTTCAAAACACACTTCATCTAAATAAAGAGGAACCATATTCATCTTGTTGAGATATTTCAAACAGCTAATAAAGGAAAAGAGTAATAAGTGATGTGAAGCAGAGACCGATTAGCAAAACAAATACATACGTAGCAAGTTTCATCAAAGTGAAGGAGGGGGTGAGAGGGTGAGAGGGGGGGGGTGAGAGGGTGAGAGGGTGAGAGGGGGGGGAACGGGGGGCTCAGTTGGGGGGTTAATGGTTAATGTAACGTGTGCAAAATAAAGTTGTTTCTGCTGGTCGCCTTTTTCAAAAAGCAAAAAAAAGCAGAAGCTGACTCTGTTTGTCGACGTCGTTTTGAGACAAAGTTCACTTTGAACCTTTGATCATTTCTGCTGAGCAGGTCCTTCATGTTTCAGCCTTTCACCTCTGATGTAGATGACTATATCTCTATAATAATAATATTATATGATGAGTACTTTATTTCATATTAGATGTAGGTAAACTTCTGTGGAACAGGATCTTTGGACCTATTGTGTTTCCCTAAACGTGGTCACATGACAGATCCACTGGGGGGGTTTCTCTCCTCGAGGAGGCGGCGTGTTGAGCAACAATTAACCTTAAACGTCGTTCCCTTTGCTGCAGGTCAATAAATCAACCCTGCGCCCTTTATTTATTCCAGATAGAACTTCATAAATCATCGAACCCCCCCCTTAGGAGAGGATTATGGTCGTAAGATGTAAACAACTGTTAAGATTTAACGTGACGTTCTGCTCAGGACGTATTTAAAGCTCCTCAAATAATCAATAGATTTAACATGAGGTATTTGAGTACTTTGTTACTATTTAATAGATGTAATATGAGATCTTTGAGTACTTTGTTACTATTTAATAGATGTAATATGAGATATTTGAGTACTTTGTTACTATTTAATAGATGTAACATGAGGTATTTTAGTACTTTGTTACTATTTAATAGATGTAATATGAGATCTTTGAGTACTTTGTTACTATTTAATAGATGTAATATGAGATATTTGAGTACTTTGTTACTATTTAATAGATGTAACATGAGGTATTTGAGTACTTTGTTACTATTTAATAGATGTAACATGAGATCTTTGAGTACTTTGTTACTATTTAATAGATGTAACATGAGGTATTTGAGTACTTTGTTACTATTTAATAGATGTAATATGAGATCTTTGAGTACTTTGTTACTATTTAATAGATGTAACATGAGATATTTGAGTACTTTGTTACTATTTAATAGATGTAACATGAGATATTTGAGTACTTTGTTACTATTTAATAGATGTAACATGAGATATTTGAGTACTTTGTTACTATTTAATAGATGTAACATGAGGTATTTGAGTACTTTGTTACTATTTAATAGATGTAACATGAGATATTTGAGTACTTTGTTACTATTTAATAGATGTAACATGAGATATTTGAGTACTTTGTTACTATTTAATAGATGTAATATGAGATCTTTGAGTACTTTGTTACTATTTAATAGATGTAACATGAGGTATTTGAGTACTTTGTTACATTCCACCCATGAGGACTAAAACCTGTCTGCTCCACTGAGATGATTCATGTTTGTGTCTCAGTCAAAGAGCAACAGATAATTCATCTGTTCTTTATCTTGTAGTAATTACAAAAACAAATACAAAGCGGCCCTGTATCCAGACGTGCCAGGGAGTGTGTGTGTGTGTGTGTGTTCACTTTGGTGTGACCTTTTTGCAGTCTGACATCTGAAGGTGTGGAGAGCCTTAAAACACACACACACACGCGTGCGCACACACACACACACACACACACACACACAGAGTGGACAGGTTAAATTTACCATGGGCCCTGCCAGCTTCTATAATAACCCTGACCTAGTTACACATGGACTGTGTGTGTGTGTGTGTGTGCGTGTGTGTGGGTGTGTGTGTGTGTGTGTGTGTGTGTGTGTGTGTGTGTGTGTGTGTGATTCTAAGCTCTTATTTTCTTTCCCGACACGTTTCCCTTCGACATGATTATTAATACATCGGGGCGCTGTAACTTTGAACCCTGCCCTCCTTAGTATTTGCTGCTTGTAACAGTGTGTGTGTGTGTGTGTGTTTGTGTGCGTGTGTGTGTGTGTGTGTGTGTTTGTGTGCGTGTGACAAATGTGTCGGTGGTTATGAACATAAATTATCACTAATGCTGCCATTTGCCTCTTTATTGTCTACAATGTAACTGTCACGGTTTGGCTTCGCTTCCTGTTTTAGTTTGAAGTTTCATGTCTCTTGTGGTCCTGGGTTAACTTCACTTCCTGCCTTGTCTTGTGATTGCGTGATTGATTCCACCTGTGTCCAATCACCTGCACCTCCCTTGTGTATTTAAGCCCTGTGTGCCAGTTGTCCTTTGTCGCGTCATTGTCCATGTCAGTCCTCGTTGGTGCACGTTTTTGGCTTCTGTTTGGTTCTGTGGTGAATAAAGATCACCTTCTGAAAACTCTGCGTTTGAGTCCTGCCTGCCTGCCTGCCTTCCGCCTGCACCAGCTTCCGTCCCTGACAGTAACAGATTATTAAATTACACAACATCATCATTCTTCTTTTCTAATAGTTTCTGCATCATAACATCATTTATTATGATTGACCCTTAATATTGTAGAACTGTATAATAACATTTCACACACACACATATATATATATATATATATATATATATATATATATATATATATATATATATATATATTATGGAAGGTCCTGACTTTTTTCACAGGAAATAATTAGCCCCAAAAATTCAAATCAGTTGAAACTTGATGAGTGGGTGGTGAATCTGATTGGCTGATCGGTTCTGTCGGTGTGTTGATTAGGCTATAGGGGGCTTCACTTCACTCTCTGAACCGTTTGGTTAGAACCAAATGTAAACCCTCCCCCCCCTGTGTCCCCCCCCCCAGGAGTGGCTGTACACTCACGGGCAGCAGATCCGACAGCAGCAGCACTGCTTGTCTCTGTCCACCACCTTCCCGGCATCGCAGGTCCTCCTGATGCCCTGCAACATGGCCGACGGCAAGCAGGTGTGCACGCACACACACACACACAAACATGCACACACACACACGCACACACACACATGCACACACATGTACACACATGCACACACAAACATGCACACACATGCACACACATGCACACACAAACATGCACACACATGTCATCACATGACCACTGGACGCCTCTGCCGCAGAGAACCACCTGACATCCCATAAATCACCTGAGAGAGAGAGAGAGACAGGTGGGGAGGTGAAGCAAGTCATACAAAGGAGGGGAGGGGGAGTCAAAGGGGGGGGGGGGGGTATCACCTCCGCACCAACTGTTCATTCTGCGGAGGAGTGTTGATTGTGTGTGTGTGTGTGTGTGTGTGTGTGTGTGTGTGTGTGTGTGTGTGTGTGTGTGTGTGTGTGTGTGTGTGTGTGTGTGTGTGTGACTCACTGTGTCACCACTGTGTTGCATTATTTGATCGCTGAGTCACGAGTGACGGTGTGAGGGATGAAGTGGGAAACAGGAAACAGAGAAGTAAACTCAGAGGAGGAAAAACAAAACAAGGAAGTAAGGAGAGAGGAAGGAAGCTGAGAAATGAAAGGAAGAGAGGAAGGTGAGAAAGGAGGAGATGAAGAAGAGAAGAAGGTACCTACCTAGGAGACGAAAGACAAAGAAAAGAGTGAAGAAATAATGTAAGAGGAGGAAGTACAGGAGGAAGGGAGGAAGGTGAAAGTGGGAAAAGAAGGAAGAAAGGTACAAACAAACACCAAGGAAGCAAGTGAAGGAAAGAGACCGAAGGAGCCGAGGAGACTATTATTACAGAGAGAGTTACACACACACACACCCCAAGGCCAGTGTGTGTGTGTGTGTTTGTGTTTGTACTGAGCTACTGAAGCACATCGATGTCATGTAACTGACACTGGTAAACCTGTGTACTGACACACACACACACACACACACACACACGGACACACACACAAACACACAAATGCGTCAGGAGGCGGAAAATAGAGCGATGACAGATAATTAGAGTGAAGATGTACTGAAAGAGGCCAGAGCTGCTGGTAGAGAGACACTGAGAGAGAGAGAGAGAGATTACACTAAAGACAGGTGATGGGACGAGGGACAGAAAGGTGAGACAGTAGAAGTAACCCGACCACGATAGGGGGGGGGGGGGGGGGGTCCATTTATTTTGAAAAGAGTTTGCTTGGAAACTGCATTTTTTATTTTAAAAACACAATCTTCTTCTAACGAGTGAAAGCAAACATTTGCATGTTGGTTTTTCTTTGAAGTTTCTTTGAGTTTCTTTTGATTTGACGACAGAGCCCTGAGGGGGCGGAGCTTCAGCTCTGCACAGGATGCGCTCCGAAGGGACGCCGCCCCGATTAATGCAAAACAACAAAGGGGGGGGGGGGGGACTAATTGAACTCCCCCTCAAGTAGGAAACCCGAGAAGTACTTGTGAATATTTAATAACCCCCAAACCCCCCCAGAGAGGAAGTTATGCGCCTTGGACCCATGTAACGAGGTGAATACTAATTGATTTACTTTTAATTATCCCTCCTCCTCGTCTTCTTTTTTCAATTAAAAAGCTCTGCGGCCCGTCGCTGCACTCTAATGAGCGTGTCATCTTGACAACGGACCCACAATGCACCTCTGCAGAACAAAGCTGCCGCGCACGTGTGTGTGTGTGTGTGTGTGTGTGTGTGTGTGTGTGTGTGTGTGTGTGTGTGTGTGTTGTTACAAGGAGCTCCAGATATGACAGCGATACGCTTTAGAGGCCGCGCTCACACAATATGGCCGCTCCCTGCCAATACACACATGCACAGATATGAACACACACACACACATACACACACACTGATATTTCATGTCTCTCTCTCTGGTTTCACAGCCACCAGCTGGATGAAAAGCCTCTTTTCATGTCTGATCGTATCTGCGTCTTTGTTTTTTTGAGATAAAGAATCCAGCTATGAATAATGCGCACACACACACACACACACACACACACACAACACACACACTAAAAAGTGTTTTTTGTGAGGGGAGTGCTCCCTCTAGTGGAGGCCAGCAGGCTTTGCTTATCGCATCGCTGTCACGGGAAGCATCTCCCTGGTTCCTTTCCCATAATGCATCTCTCTCTCCTCCTGTGGTGCAGCGGTGGCAGAAGTCGGGCACCCACCTGGAGCACCTGGTGTCCCGCTTCTGCCTGGACTCGGAGATGGCTCTGGACGGGATGGACTCGTCCCGCATGCTGGTCATCAGCCCCTGTGAGCTGAGCGCGTACACGCAGAGGTGGGAGGTGCCCTTCTCCTGACCCTTCACCCCGTGACCTTTCACCCCCCCGCGGTGTCACCCGCTCTCTCGGGCCGAGGCGCCGGGCGGAAGGTTTAGGAAGAGGAAGTGACGTGTGGGATTAAAGATGGAAGGAAGAGACTCAAAAAGACTCCGAAGGTTTTCCTTGTGACTCTTTGAGGATGTGGAATAAAAACCAGGCACAAGTCACGTCCTTTGAAGACGGATTAGAGGTCAAAGCGTCCTTCCTGCAGCATCCAGAGGGTGAAACCAGGAAGTGAAGGTCGAGTCCTCTCGGGCTCATTAGCATAAGGACGGCGAGCCGAGGAGGAAGCAGAGACAGGATGAAAGAAAAGAAGCAAAAGGCCGACAGCTTTGTACCAAAAGAGAAACGACCTCCTGCTTCCAATGAGAACACTTTGTCTCCATAAAGATCATTTCCCCCAAAAAGAAACCGTGGCGATGAAAAGGAGACTTTGTTTCAAATGGAAACACGAGTCAACCAACCTCAAACTGGAGCATTTCTAATCGTGGAGACGGATTCTCTTCCAATTGTGTCCCAGCTTTCTTGTGTTTGAAATCATCTTCTGCATCGTTTTGATAATCCTGTTCTTCTCCTGAATAAAGGTTTTATAACAGATGTTTCATTTCATTCACACCTGCATTTCGAATCCACGAGTCAAAATGTAGATTTCATTAGTTATTGGAACACAAACTTCCTGTTAATGAAACACCACAATTGAAGAAATAAGTTTTACTTCTACTACAACGCTATTTAAAGTACCCACGCCGTAAAGGATTAATTATTAAAAGGATGAATTATTACAGCGGACATTTCTTAGTGCTGCTGGACAGGCTCCTGCAGGGAGGAAGGGGAATAAAACTCAGGGCTCCATTCGTTCATGATGATGGGACCAACTCAATGTGGATCTTTCATGTGGATGATGTTGATATTTACATCAGAATAATAAAATATATTTGATTCAGCGACAAAGAGCTTTACATCAGAAAAGGAGGGAAAGTGGATCTGTTTCATGTTGCTGGTTTCATGCATATTAAAGCAGAACGTGTGAGAGGGAGAGAGAGGGAGGGGGGAGAGGGGGGAGCACATGAGGATGTGTCGCTGTCCCTCCTTGTCTCCTCGTACCGCTGCTCTTTCCCTCCTGAAAGCCCCCCCGTCGGGTTTGAACCATGTTTGACACGTGACGTCTTCGCGTCCCGTTGTCTCCGAGAAGAGGCTCGTTTTCACGTAAGTACACGACGACCCTTTGCGTTTCGCGACCTTTACTCTCGCGACAGCTGATCTTCAAATAGAAGAAGGGGATATAAACACGTTTTTATGCAGATTTATGCCGTAATGATTGGCGGCTGCTGCGTCAGGGTTCTCTCGATTAAACGGAGACGCGGTCGTGAGCCACGTTTCCGGTCGGGACACCGAATACCGAGGCGGCTGTAGTCCGCTCACTGACACTTCACAGACCGAGACGATAAAACTACAAGTACCAGAAAGGGGAAGAAGGCGGCTCCTGCGTTGGCACGCTCTCGGAAATGTCGGAATTACTTCCGATAACATCACGTACAGTGGTAAATTCCAAAGAAAAGGAACTATTTGGCTTTTCTTCCTTTTTTCCCATCGGGTTCAACAAATTCGTCCACATATAAAGCCTTTAAGGATAAAAATAATACTAAAGCTACCTCCGGTGAGGCGTTACTCCACCCGTCAATCGTCTGAAGAGCACTATTCCACTATCTGGTCTTCAAAGCCCGAGTCCATTTGGTGTACGTGAAGGCAGCACAAGTCCTTCGGTGCACTTCCGGTGACGTGTTTATTTTGCGACTCACAGTCTGTTATGGCCGGTGGTTTTCAATTCTAAGAACAACAGAGACATCAAACCTTTGATGATATTTAAAATCATTTTGTAGATGCATTCAAACCGAAACATCAACGATGTTTATTCCGCCTCCGGAGAGAAGTAAGTTAACGTGAGCTAGCTATGCGATACACGCTGTACGACACGAAATAATGACTTTAATGGAGTATTTAAATCACAACACACTTTACGTAACAGTCAAACGTCTTAAAGGGGATTTATTTGGTTAAATTGTCTTTAGTGGAATTCACATTTAAAAAAACTGTTGAAATGGTTAAGTCCAAAGCTTCTCTCGTTAACGGCTCATTTAGCAGTCGATGGAGCGACTGGGTGCGCGTGCAGCAGGTGGCCTTCCAATCAGAGGGTTGGCGGTTCGATCCCAGGCGCAGCTATCGATGTGTCCTCGGGCAAGACACTCAACCCCGGCATCGCCCCTGTAGCTGTGACTACAGTGTGTGAATGTTAGTCACTGATGGGCAGGTGCCACTGTGTGTGAATGGGTAAATGACGTCATGTGGTGTTGAAGCACTTTGAGCGGTCGGAAGACTAGAAAGTCAATTCACCTTCTCTACTGTTTATACCGCTTTGTTGTGAAAGCAAAAACTATTCAAAATAACTGAAATCATCATCTTTTCATTGTCCGTTATCTTTAATCATAATCATAAGATATATCTTTCCATCTATAGCTAATGGATTAGCCAACCACCTGATCACTGACTTATTATGAAAAATGGAGAATAATTATTGTCAGCTGTGATAATAATAATCTCGGCTTTCTCAAAGTTTACGTTATCTATTCCTGATTATTGTAGTATTGATTCGTCTGAAGATCATTCCCCTTGTTGAATTATGTTGTTTGTGCAATAAAGTTTCATACATTTCAATTTCCTGCCCCCCAAATAATGCTCCAAATCCTCCTCAGTGAATAAGTCGGTCCCTTTATCCTCCGTCTCTCTCACCCATCATGAATCTCCCAAAGACCTCGATGCATCTCTATAAGCGGACACTGGTTTCTCCTCCTTTCAGCCCCCCCATGTTCCTGCGCCAGCTGAGCTCCTTCCGCCCCCCCTTCCCTCCCCGCGTCCGCCCCCCCTTCCCACCCCGCGTCCGCCCCCCCTTCCCTCCCCGCGGGAGCCCCCCCCTCTGCCGGGCTGCCTTCGGAAGCAGCGGCCCCTCCTGTTCCCACGTCCCCCGTTTCATCCCCGCTCCTCGTCCACGCTGGCCGACGCGGGGGTTCCCCCCCCCCACGACGCCTGGACTCCCCCGCCCCCACCCGGCGGACCATCGGGGCTCCTCCGCTGGGATGCTCGCCCCTCGCGGCGTCAACCCGGGGGACTTTGGCGGAAGCTTCCGTTCGTTCTCCTCCGCCGTCGGCATGACGATGGAGCACGGCCACAGAGACAGAGAGCCCCCTCACAAAAGGAGGCGGAGCGCTGAAGAAAAGAATCAAGGAGGAGGACCAAGGGTGGGGGGGGCAGGCCAGAGCGAGGACGACGGATTCCGCAGGGAGCCCCGACCGAACTCCAAAGATGGGAGCCGAGGTCGAGGGACGAGTCGGAAAAAACAGAAAAAGGAAGATGCGAAAAAAAAGACAAAAGCTCAAAAGAAGCAGAGACAGCGAGACAAAACCCACAGCAGGAGGGAGGGCAAGCGTCCCCCGGGAGGACGGAAAGAGTCCCAGCCCTCGAGCTCAGGACAGCAGGAAGACGTGAAGTGTAAGTAGGAGATGCTTCGATGCAGCTTTGTCTCCTTTTTGAGTTTTGGTTTCCTCTGCCTGAGGTGTCCTCTGAGGTCCCGTCCGTCCTCTCCTCAGCTCTGCAGAGACACTGGGAGGACTCGCCCGGCCGCACCGGCGACACCCGACCCCCGGGGGGCGCCGCAGCCTTTGACTTCTCGGTGATGTCCTACAACATCCTGTCTCAGCGGCTGCTGCAGGACAACGTCTACCTGTACCAACACTGTCCCCCCGGCCTGCTGACCTGGGACCAGCGGCTGCCCAACCTGCTGGACGAGATGCGGCAGCACGACGCCGACGTGAGAAACGCCTGAGACGGCTTCTTTGTTTTGGTTTCAAATTGGTATTTGCTTGAGAATATTCACGTTATACAGGAGCAGTCAAAAGTTTGGACACGTTCTCATGAAAAGACCAAATGTGTCCAAACATCCGACTGATACTCTACATTCAAACAGTAACAAGTAAAATAAATAAATACAAATAAAAAATGAATCCAAAACAAAATGAGATGCTTTCGACCATAAAGAGTAAATAAATAATAAATAAATAGTTTTAACTTGATTAAGATTTGTGTCCCTTTTCTTTTTTTTTAGATCCTGTGTCTTCAGGAGGTCCAGGAGGACCACTACGAGAACCAGATCAAACCGGCTCTACAGGCACTCGGTATAAAATGATACACTTTGTGTTTTACTGTTGCAGCTTTTATTATTAATGTGTTCATTAGTGTGTGTGTGTGTGTGTGTGTGTGTGTGTGTCTCAGGTTATCAGTGTGAGTACAAGAAGCGAACAGGAAACAAACCTGACGGCTGCGCCGTCATCTTCAAAACCTCCCGCCTCTCGCTCCTCTCCTCCAATCCCGTGGAGTTCTTCCGACCCGGCGACGCCCTCCTCGACCGGGACAACGTGGGGCTGGTCCTGCTGCTGCGGCCCAACGGGGCCGAGCGGCGGGGGGCGGATCCCTCGGCCTGCCTCTGCGTGGCCAACACCCACCTGCTGTACAACCCCAACCGCGGCGACATCAAGCTGGCCCAGCTGGCCATCCTGTTGGCCGAGATCGGCCGGCTGTCCCGCCTCCCGGACGGCTCGGCCAATCCGGTCGTGCTGTGCGGGGACTTGAACTCCACGCCGCGCAGTCCGCTGTACGGCTTCCTGACCACGGGCCGCCTGGATTACCGAGGCCTCCAGAGCAGCATGGTGAGGGAGCCGCATGGGGGGGGGGCTCAGAGGGGTCAACGGGGGTCAGTTGGTAACGTGTGTGTGTGTGTGCACACGCAGGTGTCGGGTCAGAAGGACTCACCCAAAGGACGGCCTGTCCTCAAGTCTCCGCTCTGGTCTCACAGCTTGGGGATCAACCGTCAGTGTCGGTACGAGGACGTCCCGGGGGCGGAGTCTTCCTCTGGCAGCACGACAGGTGACCTTCGAAGCTCGACCCCCCCTTATAGAGCCGCTCCTGGGGGGCGGAGCTTTGTTCGGTGGTTTGATTCGGCTCAGGTTGAAATGTTTCTTCACATTTAATGGACCCAACAGATATTTGCACCTTGTTTACTCCACACAGAGGTCGTTAGCTTAGCTTAGCACAGAGGCTGGGAACGGGGGGAGCAGCTAGCCGCCTGCGGTCTCTGACGCGTGTCTCTCTCAGCAGCAGGAGGAGTCATCTGTGATCTCAGCGTAGAGGACCTCGCCACCAAAGCTGCTGCTGCTGGCAGGTAACCCCCCCCCATTCATATCCCAAATGAAAAGTGTCTTTTAAAGAGTTGCCCTCAAAAACGTGTGTGTGTGTGTGTGTGTGTGTGTGTGTTCAGACACAGCGCGAGCATCGAGCACGGTCTGAAGCTGCGCTCGTCCTACCAGCACCGCCTGGCGCCCGACGGCAGACCTGAGATCACCACCTTTCACTCCCGCACCGCCTCCACTGTGGATTACATCCTGTACACCCCCGGTACGCGCACACAGACACACACACACACACACACACACGCGTTTCCTTTGCAGCTGTGTGAACGTATCGTAGATGATGATTGATCTTGATCTTCACAATGTCTCTCTCTTGTCTCCTTTCTTCCTCTGGCCTTTGTCTCCTCCTCCTCCTTTGAAGAATCCAATGACCCTCCTTCGCTGGCGGGTGGGCGGGGCCTCGAGCTGCTGGGAAGGCTGTCATTGGTGGGCAAGTCGGAGGTGGTGAAAGTCAAAGGCCTGCCCAACCGGTGTCACTCGTCGGATCACCTGCCCCTCCTCGCCAGCTTCCGCTTCTGGTGCTGACGGCTGATGGGTGAAGGGGGGGGGGCGTTGTTGAACAGCCAATCAGAACAGCTCCCTTTACACAATGCAGCTCAGGGAAGATGTGGACAGAAGTAAAGCTGATGAAAGTTGTGGCTCACAGAAGCTGTGCCCCCCCCCTCCTTATGTTTCTGTTCTAACTTCTACTCTAAGATTTAATGTTCTAAACTAAAAAGCTTTTATTCTTCACTGGTGCATGAAGCGCTTCTCTGGTGAGATGTGAATATCAGAAGAGGCAGATTTTTAAAAATCTATATTCTGATGAAATGAAACCTGTTGTTTTACGGTTAAAATTTTATGAACATTGACTTTTAATTTCAGACTAAATGCATAATCAACACTTTACAGGAAGTGGATGGATTTTTGTATCATTTGGGGAAAAGAGATTTTACGTTTTTAAATAATAAAAAAACATGTTTTTTCATGTTATCAGCGTTGATTTCATTTCACTTAAATTGAACAGTTGATTCATTTCATCCCTCATGAAGGTTAAATGGGTTCGAGCAGCCTGACTCTCACAGCTCATTGGTCCTCACGTTAGCGTTAGCATCAACGCTAGTCACCATAGTTCAGAACACGTGTTTGTGCGTTTCCATTGTGTCACTCGTGTGGTTTCAGTTTGTGTTCATCCCTTTTCTGGGCCGCATCACAACAGACTCGTCCCCCCCTGCAGCTTGAAGAGGAGCCACAGAGGAGGAGTCGGTTCACTTCCTGAGCAGCAGGGGGCAGCAGGGCCCTTCTCTTTGGGAACAACTATTTGTGGCAAACAGAATGTGGAGGAGATCGTGTCAATATTACAGCTTTCATAGTTTAGTGTATTTAAAAGAAGTCAGCTGATCACAGGTTGCCTGCCTGGGGGGGGGGGGGGGGGGGGGGTAAAACGGACCCTCAGCCAAGCTCAAGGGCCGTGTGGTCTCTGAACAATAAACAGAGATCCACACGACCGGGTCCACATTAATGAAAAAATCCATGAAGAGAATCAGTCAGACTGTAATACGTCGGAAAACACACACACACACACACACACACACACACACACACACACACACACACACACACACACACACACACACAGGCTGCAGAACTCGTAATCACGAATAACCTTATTCTTTTCATTACTTCTCAACGTTTACAGTTGTGAAGACATTTTAAAAATAACACCTTTAGTGTTCCAAACATCTCCTCTGTAGTCCATGAATAATAATGAATGAATAATAAAGAAATGAAGAGAAGCGCCTTAAAAACATAGATCATTTATTAAAAGAACACATGCTGCTACAGTTGATAAAAAACCTTACAATAATAATAATATTAATACTAATGAGGGTCACGTCTCCTCCACACGAATAAAAAACACATCAGGTCGTCACACGGGGAACACGCCTTAAACACGCCTTAAACACGCCTTCAACACGTGTGTGTGTGTGTGTGTGTGTGTGTTGATTACCGGCTGGATATTGTTCTAGTGGTTTGGGGTTTGCCGCACACACACACACACACAAAGAAACAGGTTGTTGTGGCTCAAACAATAACTTGAGTCATTGTGTGCAACGCAAGTGGACAACTCCAAACACAAAGTCATGTGACGACTCCTCATCCAATCCGATCACACGCTGCTGAGGCACTGGACGCTGATCATCAGACACGCATGTTCTTCTTCATTTGGTTGAATATTATATTGATTTTACTATATTTCAACAGCTTTTTTTCTGGTGAAAATTTAGAATGAATGAATTTGATGCAAAGTGACTTCATGTCTGTGTCATCGAGTGGAAACCAATCAAAAAAAGGCCATAAAAAAAACACCTGCAACAACTACGATGTTCTTTTTATCTTAAAACATACAATCAATGAATCAAAGATGAAAACAAACAACCAACTGAAACCTTCCAGGAGATGAACTGTGAAGAAGAAGAAGTGAGGGCTTTGACCCCCATTGACCCCCATAGACCCCCCCAGTGAGGCATCTGCATCTCGCTAAAAGCGGGTTTGTGCTTCTTATGTTTGCAAAACAAACAAAAACATCAAGTATCAACTCTCCCTTCCTTAGCTGGTTGTTGCGTGGCGGGGGGGCATGGTGGGAGGGGGGGCATGGGGGGCTGTAGATGTTCATTGTTCCCGTTGTGAAATGTTTCTCTCGTGAGGATCGGCGTCCTGCTGGAAGACCCGGATTTATTTGGACCTTTCTTTGTGATTTTGTGATCAGCACAGAAGAAGCAGCTCAGGGACACTGGGAGGACTTCCTGTGTCTCTAGAGGCCTCTCGTTGTCCTTCCTTCAGCCTGAAGGCTTCAAAGCGTTCGGTCGGTGGGAGTCGGAGTGGCTGAAGGTCAAAGGCTCCTCTCAGGATCCCCCCGAAGGCCCCGAAGGGATCAACTCAGCTGAATAACCCCCCCCCCCCCCCTCCAAGCCTAGAGCCGCTGGATCTGCTGATAATCCAGCTGTTGGGGGGGGGGGGGGCTGGCTCACTGATCTCCTACAGTGACTCCTCTTCTCCTCTCGCCCACCTCCTCTCCTTCTCCCCTCACTTCCTCTCTCATTACAATAGATATCCAACCCCCCCCCCCCCGATGAACATCTGTTTCTGCAGAGGAAAGCTGACATCTTGTTGTCATGGCGACCTTTTCCTCTCCACGCCGTCTGCATCTGGTTTCTTTTATTTCTTACTGCCAGATAAGCGCAGTGTGTGTGTGTGTGTGGGGGGGGGGGGGCACGAGGCGGTTGTCATGGATTCACTTTCTTTTGTCTGATTCTCAGCTTCTAAGAAGTTTTTGCTCTTCCAGCAATAAGATCCTATGTGTTGTGTAGAGTGTGGGGGGGGGGGGGGGCCTTTGTGGGGGGGGGGGGGGGGGGTCACGGTGGCTGAGCGGGTCCACGGAGGTGAAGTTGCCATCAGATGCGGATCTGGTAGCCGTCGTTGAGGGTGCTGAGCTCCGGAGGTTTCCTGTCCACCGAGGCCGGCCTGACGGACAGGGACACATCAGCGTTACCATGGAAACCACCTCATTTTACTTACTTTGTCTACATTTGAGAAGCAGTCATTTCTGCATTAAAAATGGTCGATTCTTCCATCGACTAATCGCTTCAGATCAAATAAAACAAACCAACTTTGAAGCCTCCAGCGTTCGTGTGTTTCAGCTCCGTCAACATTTCTCTCTCGTGTCATTTTTCAGTTTAGAAGCTCAGATGTTTTATTCCTCCTCCTCCTTCCTTCTTTATTGTCTCAAATGATCTAAGAAGTGCTTCACTTCTACCTAATTTAAAAAGATTATTTCATTTAAAAAGATTAAATGGAAACATCCCTTTGATGTTGTTAAAGGAGATATACACACACACACACACACACACACACACACACACCTGAATAATTAGACCAGTGATCCTGCTGAAGCTTCTCATAATAAAAGGTCGTCTCGGTGCCTCGTCAGAGGGCAACACGGAGACTCACTAATCCTGCTGCAGTGTGTGTGTGTGTGTGTGTGTGTGTGTGTGTGTGTGTGTGTGTGTGTGTGTGTGTGTGTGTGAGACTGCAGTGCGACTGCCCTGCAGCTGTCGTCCAAGTCAGATTGTATTACATCCTAGCACACAGCTGACTGCACACACACACACACACACACATACACACACACACACAGTGTCACTGAAGAGCTCACAGTCTCTTTTGAAATGTCACTAGAATTTAGAGTTCTTTTACTTCTGTAAGGAGTCAATAACACACTTACAACAAATGTAATAATTTTCAGAACTCAAAATTCAAGTGCATCTCCCTCCAACTGGACCTTTAGTCGTTCACACACACACACACACACACACACTCACGATTTGTCTCTGCGCTGTGTGAAGCGGCGCTGGGGGCTGCTCTGCCGTCGCCGTGGCGATAAGGACTTCCCCCGGCTGCGCTCCTTGATCGGTGACTGCGCGCTGGACGATTTGAGGATCTGAGAACAAAGAAGAAAAGAATCACACAAAGTCTCATCAGTTCATCAGACTAATTTGAATCTGAGAAGGTCCCAGGTCTTATCACCGTATGGATGAACTGACATGAGCATGAACTATGTCCCACCGTGTGTGTGTGTGTGTGTGTGTGTGTCAGACATCATTAGTGCATGGAAAGTTTTTCCATAAAAAGCATAGAACATTTGTCTCATGTTCTCCAGCGACTTGTTTTAGTCATGTGGTTATGTTGATATGTGTGTGTGTGTGTGTGTGTGACAGCTGCAACCCCACTGACCTGCATATACCATGCAACGCTGTCTGTGCACAAAGTGTTCAACACCGGCGGCAACACACACACACACACACACACACACACACACACACACACACACACACACACACACACACACACACACACACACACACTCCTTCCCCCTCATGGCCTGAATCACTCCTGACACTTTCACCACGGCTTCCATCTCTGGTCACATGACAAACGGCAAAACGACGTCCTCTCTCTCGTTTTAAAAAGGTCCCTCTGATGTGATTCTGAGAGACATTTTGTTCCTTTGTGTTCTCCTCTAAAACAACCCCCCCCCAATTCATCTGGTGTTCTTCACCGAAGCAAACAGGCGTGTGCGACGTTGTGCGTTTGTGTGCACCTTCATCCTCATGTCGCGCCCGTGCTTCTCCAGCTCCTTCCTCATCTCCTGAGGCCCGAGGCGGGCGGCGTTCAGCACCAGGTGCTTCCACTCGATGGACTGGCACACGTGGGGGTCGTGGGGCACGTACAGGCCGATCTTCACCTGGTGGAAGCAAGAGGTCAGACGAGGCGCTCCCCGATGGCTCCGCCCCCCCCCCCCCCCCCCCCCGGTCCCCCCCGTTCCCGTCGCTCACCTTCTTCAGGGTGTGCTGGTACATCTTGTAGGAGCTCTCGAACTCGGCCACCAGCTCGCCCAGCGTGCGGTGCGTCAGCGGCTTGTCCATCAGGTCCTGGCGGCGGCTCATGCCCAGCGTGCCGTAGCGCCCGTTGCAGTGCACGCCGAGCACCACGTGGTGGAAGCAGTGGCCCGAGAACTGCGTCTTGAAGCTGATGGGGAAGCGCTCCAGAGACGTCAGCCCGTTGGTCAGGTAGCTGGTGGACGGTTAAGACAAACGACCTTTGAGGACAGAAGAGGGAGCAGCTGTGTGTTTGTTTGTTTGTTTGTTGTTTGTTTGTTTGTCCCCAGCCCGAGTCAGACCAGAGGGACCCTCTGAAGGCCGATGCTACGAACAGCTGCTCCTCCTGTCGGGGTCCATCAGCAACCTGAGATGATGACGCACGCTCAGGGGGTCTGTTTGACCCCGGGAACACGAGGAGATATGGAGGGATTATGTGCAGCTTGACCTTTGACCTCCTCATTTTTCTCTTCCTGATCTCCATTCCTCCTTGTTGTCCATTTGAACCAAGGAAAGTTACCAAGGAAGTAAAGAAATGACAGATGTAGTTACTGTAATGACTCTACTTCTGTGTAGTGACCAGCAGGGGGCGACTCCTCTCTCATATCTATCTCTGGTCCTAATAGAGGACGCAGCTTTAGGTATTTCCACATTGGCTTCACTCGTTTTTTGTGTTTGTGCTAATTTCACAAATACTAGTATACAAGTGATAGCTGGATAAGGACTTAAAATAGTCAGCTCTCCTGTGTAGACAGCACAGCTTCATAGAGGCAGAGATAGCAATCTCTCTCTCTCACACACACACACACACACACACACGTATCCAGGACCAGTGTCTAAATACTCCGTTCCTTCTACATCGTGGCTTCTGCCTCGAGTCTCACAAGTTGTGGCGTTCAGATTAATAAACACATTTACATTTCTGCAGAGAAACTTTGGAAGTGAAATAAGAAGATTTAGCTATCGTGTCATTTCTCAGTTAAGAGGCTCAGATTTAATATCTCTTTCTCGGTTACCATAGTAACCACTACTGGAGAGAGTTGTCAGTTCCATACACATGCTGGGAAGTAATCTGTTCTAAACAGAGAAGGAGACACGACTGGTCTCATCCTGCTCCGTGTGCCAGAAGCTTTCATCTATTCTCTCCATCACTATTCCTTCAAAGGGTTTTCAATCCCTGCATCTTCTAATCTAAAGTCCTCATCAGTTCATCCACGAGTAGATGTCCTTGTTCCCCGAAATGTTGCATGTGAGGTCACATGGACCCTGACCTTTGACCCTAATCTAACCAATCCATAAGAAAATGTGTGAAGGCACTGCTGAGATAATACTGTCTATGGATGAAGAGGAGCAGCGTGAGATCTGAGGTGTCGTGATGTTCAGGGGACTTTAGACGAAATACGTCTTTAGGTGCAACTTTGTACTCTGCATTCAATGTGAGGCTTTGTTCCACACACACACACACACACACACACACACACACACACACACACACACACACACACACACACACACACACACACACACACACACACACACACACACACACACACACACACACACACACACACGACCCAGCGGCAGAAGGGGACGGAGATGAGGACAGACAGGAGGATTGAGAATGAGACATGTGGGGCCCTTGGTGGCCCCGTGGGACTCTGCTATGTGGAGCTCACTCGTCCTCCTCCTTCCTCCCACAGTCATCAGCTGATGACTAACCTGAGAGCTCTGCCTTCATTCATTCATTCATGTGACTCAGCACTGGTTGGGTGGACACCAGGTATGTAAACAGGGCGCGTCCTCCTCGGCGTATTGAACATTAAGGCTGAAGCCGCTGAGGTGACAGCAGGCAGGGCCTCATAGCTCAGTGGTTAGAGCACTGGTCTTGTAAACCAGGGGTCGTGAGTTCAATTCTCACTGGGGCCTGACTCCTTTTTCAATGTGTACCACCAGAGGTGAGAGGTCACACACAGACTGTCATTTAGCTGATGCTTTTATCCAAGGCGACTCATAATAAGTGCATTTCAACCGTAGCGATATAAAGTCAGAAGAACAAGAAACAAGAAAGTGCAAATTCATCAAATAAGCGGATTTAGAACTTGTTATAGATAAGAACATTATTATATATATTATAGATTATAAGTACAGTTTAAGTGCTACGATTGGTTAGTGTTTTTAGTGGAGGTTTAGTCTGAAGTGGGTCTTTGGTTTGCATTAGCTCCCTGTCCTGTGTTATTATCCTCCTCCCTGTGAGGTCGGGTCAGGTGACACGAGAGACCATCACAGAAGCTCAGCTTGAGGAAACCTTTATTTCTTCCAACTCAGATAGAAAATGTATCGTCCATTTGATTGTATTTATTTACTTTAAATATGGAGCCGACTTTGAATAGAAAATTGAAGCAAATTCATTTCTATTCTAATTTTTTAGTGTGTGTGGTGCAGTTTTTACGTTTTGAAGACGTGGGCTTGTTGCCAAGCAACACTTTTCAGTAAGAGCTGGAATGGGTGGCAGTGGGGGGGGATTAAGACATTAGAGCAACATGTCTCATTGATCTCACCCACAGAAAACATTACCTCTTGGCCCAGTG
This sequence comes from Pungitius pungitius, assembly GCF_949316345.1. Classification (NCBI taxonomy): domain Eukaryota; kingdom Metazoa; phylum Chordata; class Actinopteri; order Perciformes; family Gasterosteidae; genus Pungitius; species Pungitius pungitius. Next base: position 1,337,706 of record NC_084919.1, on the reverse strand, counting down.
TGTGTGTGTGTGTGTGTGTGGTAAAGGATACACTCCCAAGATGACGGCTTCGAGACATTTGATTGGCAGAGACTCTCTGATCATCTCTCTTGCTGTCTCCATTAACCTGGAGGAAGAGGAAGAGGAAGAGGAGGATGAGAATAAGGATCGGGAAGCAAACCAAAACCTTGTGAGAGTCGAATGCTAAACTAGTTCAATCATAAACTAGTACATCGATCACTTGAAAACAGGTTTACAAAATGTAATAAAACTGTAACTGGAAAAGTAAAGTGTACTTATGAATAAAAACACTTTATTCATATGACCACTATTTATAATGTAAACGAACTGAAAACAAACAAAGAAGGACCTTGTTGTGGGTGTTGTGTAAATGCTGCACTAATGTGGACACTGAAATAAACTCTTTTATTATAAGTGAATGTCCTCCCCCTGTCCTCCCCGTCTCCCTCCTGTCCTCCCCCTGTCCTCCTCCTGTCCTCCCCCTGTCCTCCCCCTGTCCTCCTCCTGTCCTCTCCCTGTCCCCCTCCTGTCCCCCTCCTGTCCTCCCTGTCCCCCTCACTTACCCGCTGAGTGGACGGCTCTTCTTGATCTCAAAGAACTGGGTTCCTGTGTGGTTGTATCTGGGGGAACGTTAGGGACCACAAGGTTGCGTCCCGCTGGTCTCGCATCTCGCAGCATCCGTTGTCATGGCAACGTGTGCTACTGTGTCATCGCTACAACAAGCTAAAGGATACTGCAGAGCCTTCATGTAGTTCTGGATGGCCACCAGCCAATCAGGGACCGACATGGAGGGTCTGAAGGTCGGGACCGAGGGAACGGGATGCTGCAGAGAGAAGGGGGGGGGGGATTTATCTCAGATTGACATGTGGAAACATTCAAGGCCATACAAGCACCTCCTGCTTGTCATTGTCTTCCTCATTCCTCAGGATTCTTTGTTGTTGACCAGCATTTGACCTCTGACCCCCCCGCAGGTCATTCAGTGCCTAAATCAAACATGCGTTTTCTGGTTTGGCCTGAAAAGCGTCTGGAGAAACATTTGGATGACCCACTGCAGGGCAAATAAAGGATGATGTCATCTCATCTGCTATCAGACAGTATCTGCTGGTATCAGCTGTGGGGGAGCATTTAATGCGTATCAGGTCACATCAGTTCTGTGTGAAGGAGGTGCTGTGGCTCCCCCTCAGCAGCCTGACGCCCCCCTCGCCCCCCCCCCCACCCCCCTCCACACCGCAGGTAGAGAGGCCTGCGGTGGAAGTGAAACCCAGAACCGCCCCAGAGAGGAAAGGGAGGTCACAGATGTGGCCCAGAGAGGGTGAGCAACACTTCCTCCACACGCAGTGTGTGTGTGTGTGTGTGTGTGTGTGTGAGTGTGTGTGTGAGAGAGAGAAGGAAGGGTGAGCTATAAGCAGCAGCCCTATCATTTCCTGTGGGGGAGGGGGGATGCCTCAGTCTTTACTTGCTGTTTTTATTTCTGTTTCTAAATGGTCCTCTTATAAAACAAAGGGATCATGTGATCTACGACCACACACACGCTGAACCTCCTCCCATCTACTTCCATTACAGCCTACAGGTTACTGGGACACAACCAGTCAACCAACTGGTCACTCTCACCATCAGCCCAGTCCTTAAACCAGCTGGGACCAGTAAATAGCAGGTTTACTGACGCATAATCTCCCATGTCGGGAAATCCTCACTAAGGAGCAACTCGCCGGCTGCATCAGCTGACACACACACACACACACACACACACACACACACACACACACACACACACACACACACACACACACACACACACACACACACACACACACTTCAGCTTCAGTGAGTGAGATGACTGGTGATCCCCCCCCTCCCCTTTTGCTGCAGGGGTCACGTCGGATAGAGCAGAGCCTCAGTATAATGTTTGTGATGAAGTGACAGATTCTGCTGACGGCCTACGTGCACGAGCCTACGTGCACGGGCATACGTGCACGGGCATATGCGCACGGGCATATGTGCACGGGCCTACGTGCACGAGCCTCCTTGCATGAACCTACGTGCACATTAACAGATGAAGCGCGGGGATTGAGATGCTGCCTCGTCGGCTACAGCTGTCACTCTCCTTCAAGTCCTAACGTGTGTTTTCTCGAGGCCTCACGAGGAGTTCGACATTTAGGGAGAAAGATTCCACCATCTGACCGAAGCACTACACGTGTGACGCGTGTAGTAATCGGACCGCCAGCGACCCCGTTAAACCGCAGGGGCGGCTGGCGGGTCACATGACGTCACGGTGGTTATACACACGTTTGAATTGAAATAGTTTTGTGTTAATGAAGAAAAACCCAACAGCAGACACAAAAAGCAGAGAGGGTGTAACCTGAGGGGGGCTCAGACTGAGAGGGGGACGTCCTGAGGAATGTCTGTCCCCCCCCTCTGCCGCAGACAGCTGAGGACAAAACGATTAATCAGAGTGAACATGAGACTCTTCTTCTCCTGCTGCTGCTGTAAAGAGGCGGCTGGCAGCAGCGATCACACCGAGGAGGAACACCTCCTCACCTTCTAGCTCCTACCAGCTCCTCCAGCTGAGGGCTGCAGCTCTCTGCCTCTGGCAACATCTGTCCATGAATAGGACAGAAAGGGGTGTGAATGAATAACTCCTGTGGTCCCGGAGTTGTTTGTGACCCACATGTGTTAGCTGTGTGTGCTGTATGCTAACGCATGCTAACAAAATGTCTACTTTATATTAAATCTGTTAAACCCTTTCACAATAAAATCCCATCGTAACAGCCTGAACTGAAACATTTTAATCCAGAGCAAAGGAGGTTTTTGATAAACTGGTGACACAATGTCACCTTGTGTTTATGGGCTTCTTTCATATTGAAACGTGCACTATGTGCACGATGGTCCGACGAGTTCCAGGCGGCTTTGTTTTTGTTAAAAGTCCAGTTGGTATCCAGAGATTATCCACCACCCAGATTGTGTCAGAGGGATTATTCCCTGTGCCAAGACCTCTGCTCGGTGAATGAGGACAGGGGACGGGGGGAGGAGGGGACAGAGGGGGGGGGGACAAATCAACCTGAGCAAACAACTACTGCTTAATGCTCTGAGAGCACCAGCCAACCAGGTCACTAATTCGCCAATTAGCAGAGCAAAAACAACAACCGGACCCCCCCCTCAGCCAGACACACAGCCAGCATTCATCCCGACCAGCGACAAGACAACTCTGAGAAGAATATGGGCCGAGGGGGGGGGCAGCAGATAGAGATGTGGATCATGATTGTGTGTGGGGAGTCATGATGTTTCTAATCCGTCAGTCGGTCGGTTCAGGCTCCGATTCTTTCTAATTCTCGAGGGAAAGCGTGAAGTATTTAAAAATGTTTGTGTAAACAAGAGAGAGGGAATCAGGAGTCAACATCAGTCAAACCCACTTGGACTAAAACAAAATCATCAGTTAACACCACCTGACAGGTGGGGCAACCAAATTAGCAGTTGTTATGCTGGGGTGATGCAATCTGAGGGTGTGCAGTTTGTGAAAACCAGCTGACACCTAAAGCACAGAACTGTGACACGATGTAAACGCGATGTAAACACGATGTAAACGTAATGTAAACGCGATGTAAACGCAATGTAAACATGATGTAAACGCGATGTAAACGTGACGTAAATGTGACGTAAACACGATGTAAACGTGACGTAAACACGATGTAAACGCGACGTAAACACGATGTAAACGCGATGTAAACACGATGTAAACACGATGTAAACACGATGTAAACGCGACGTAAACACGATGTAAACGCGATGTAAACACGATGTAAACGTAATGTAAACGCGATGTAAACGCAATGTAAACATGATGTAAACGCGATGTAAACGTGACGTAAATGTGACGTAAACACGATGTAAACGTGACGTAAACACGATGTAAACGCGACGTAAACACGATGTAAACGCGATGTAAACACAATGTAAACACGATGTAAACACGATGTAAACGCGACGTAAACACGATGTAAACACGATGTAAACGCGACGTAAACATGATGTAAACGCGATGTAAACATGATGTAAACACGATGTAAACGTGACGTAAACACGATGTAAACAAGATGTAAACGCAATGTAAACACGATGTAAACACGATGTAAACGCGATGTAAATGCGATGTAAACGTACTACCTTGGGAAGGTACGCCGCATTTCGTATCCTGTCAACCATCTCCTGACCCTCGGGGTGCACGGCGGCCACGTGGGACCACATCCTGTCCCACGTGGGACCTTCAATGGGGAAACCCGTCCTGTTCACGTAGAAAAGAACCCCTCCATCCTTCTCCTCCTCCTCCCCGGGGGAGCGGGTGCCGTTGTTGGGGGGGGGGGCGGCGGACTCCTCCCGGGTGCTGCAGCGGAGGAGGCAGTGCGCGCTGGTGCTCTTGGATCGGCCGTGCCTGGTCAGCTTCGCCGGGGTGGTGCCGGTCCGGCTGGGGGAGTTGGGTCCGGTCATGGATCCCTGGGAGGGACGAGGAGGAGGAGGAGGAGGAGGAGGAGGAGGAGGAGGAGAAGTTCGGGCGGGCGATCCTCCCTCAGCTACAACAGCTTCTCTGCGTTGGTCAGTGTCGGACGGTTCATGTTGATCTTCCACAGAAAACCTGGAAGGAACATTTCAAATCAGTCTCAAAACGTGTAATAGACTTCTAAGGAATAAGTTCACATCTCAGGTGAGCTCCTGCACCACAAGGACCAAGTAACATCTCCATGAAGGCTGCGACGGGAGGAAGAGAAAGAAAGACCGAAGAAGGTGGAACAGACAACGATAGATAGAAAGCCTACATTCTACAGAAACATGTTTCTAGAAAGGGTGGGGTTAGTAGTAAAGTTAGTTGATAAAATAATAATTATAATGTTGGGTTATTGTACAAAGTGATGATCATATCAAGCAGATGTAACGTTATACAAAGTCCTCCAAATTATGCAAAGGGCTCTAGTTGGAATAACGTAAAATACATTTTTGTAAAATACAAATAAAATACAGTTATTTAAAATACATTCTAGTTTATTATAAATACTACATAATCCGGTGCACACACTAAACTTATTCAAGCATGAAAATGTCTTTAAAACACACAGGTTGGTGTCGGAATCAGATTTAACGTTTAAGATTATAACTGTCAATAACTCAACCGTTACCGTTTTTTCCACCGTGGATCCCGTTTCAGATGAACGACGGGCCGCCCGGTTTAACGGGAGTATTACTCGAGGTACACACCGGGAGACCAGGGGGTGTCCCATTCATAGCGGGGCTGCCGTGTCCCCTACACGGGGGGGACAAGTCTTGTTTTGGCCCAAAGGTTCGTAACTTCACCCCCGTTCTTGCGTGTGTCAAGCTAGCACATGCTAACACCGCTAGCACCGGGACTACGCTGGATTCCACTTCAAAGTAAAAGCCCAACGTGAGTTGACCTCGCGTACTAACAGTAGATAACACCGATTGTTGTGGTATTCTCCTGAACTCGTCGCTTATGTCAATGTGATATATATACACATGTGACAGTAACGGTTTTATCAAAATAGACCCAAAGAAATGCTTTATTTTCTGATCGGAAATGTATTTGTTTTGAAAATATCTTCCGGAAGAGCTTTTGTTACGGTAGCTAGCTGTGGGGGCCGTTGCCTCCCAATAGTCCGAAGAAGAATTACCTCCTCTCGGCATTCCTTCCCGTCAGCACCCGTCACGGCTCCTCGGTATCGACCTCCCCAGAAATCCCGACTTCATGCCGATAACAAAAGGTCTTCTTTTAACCCCTCACATGGTTGAATCACGGGGGATAAACCGGACCCTCCAGCCACCGACCGACCGTTCGCTCTCTATCTCTCTCCCCGTTGCCCGTATCCCCGGCAGGGAATCGGCGGCATCTCATTGGTCGAGTCAACAAAGAGGGGCGGGCCTTAGAGTTTTCTCCGCCATAGTTGGAACTTGCGACATTCTCTGATTGGTGGACTTTGACCGACGAAGGCGTCAACAAGTGATGCATCTGCAGCAAATTGGATTGTCAGTGCCTCGCTGCAGCTGTTGATTTTTGCACAATTTGTTCAAGCTTACCGGAGGTCAGGTGACCCCGTTGTAGCTCCTTTATAGCCTAGCATTAGCTTTCAAAAACCATAAAGCTTGTGTTCTGCAACAATCCTAAATCCAATGGCTTTTTCTGGAGAAACCCCCCCACCTCCCAAAAAGTCTCTCTCTTTTACTGTGTCTGTGTCTCTATTAAATTAACTCTCAAAATATTATTTCAGTGGTGGTATGACCTCTGACCTTCTCTGTTGGTGCAGTCCACTTCACATTCACACGCTCAGAAGACTGTGACACACAAACACTGGAGAACAAACCGGTGCAGAGTCCGCTGTCACCGGGGCCCGGCGGCCCTCCGGGTCCCTGCAGGGTCAAAGGTCAGCCCCTGGGAGCAGAAGCATGACACAGCTCAGTCTGTTATCCAACGTGTGTCTCATCATTCATGACTTGATTCACAGCTTCAAAAAATGGATTTTATTGAAGATTGGGTTTGAATCGGAAATCATTTTGATAAAAAATTCCCATCCTTAAGTTTCAATATAATACAAGCAACATTGTTTATAACCCAACATTCTTGATCACAACAAACACCATTTCTGTCCTCTTTTATTTAGTTCAAAGCAAACTCAACATCCATGAGGTGAAACTGGAACAGGAATATATAATATAAACCAATCAACTATGAACCCTGGTACATTATATGCTACTTAATCATTTATTTTATTAGGACACCTTAAAGAGAAAACAAACCATGACTACACATAAAGGATAATGTTGCAGATGTGCCACAGTTAACTTACTACACCCTGTTCTGGACAGAAAGGCCTTTTGATCCAACAAAAGCAAAAGGAATAAATCCAACATATTATCATAACAAAATTATCCTAATCTAAAAAAACGTTAGTTTACTTTAAATGTAAAGCTAGGTTTCATCATAATTATATTTACATTTTCAGTATTGTTTTCCTGCATTTTCCAATAATAGTCTGATTGATCTGGTGTGAACATTCAGGTTATTTAAATAAAATCAATACATTTTTAATGCTCCAAACATTTTTCCTAAACGGCTCAATTCATCTCAGCAGTGAACGTGATGAAGAAAGCGTGACTTGGTTTACACAGAATCATCAACGTAGCCTCTCTTATTTGTTGGGATTGTTAATGACCGCGTAGAGCTCGCTGGGATCAGCAGAGGCTCCAGAAGAAGAAGAAGGAGGAGGAAGAGGAGCTTTCACAGTGCAGTAAGTCACCGCATCGTCAACATCGACGCCATCAATGACCCGAGCCTGGAAACGAGAGGGAAAGATCACATGATGACGACTTGATTCAACACGACATCAAACGCACACAAAGACCACGAGGCAAAGACAACAAAGCAAAGACAACAACGTAAAGACAACAAACCAAAAACAACAAAGTAAAGACAACAACATAAAGACAACAACGTAAAGACAACAAAGCAAAGACAACAACGTAAAGACAACAAACCAAAGACAACAAAGTAAAGACAACAACGTAAGACAACAAACCAAAGACAACAAAGTAAAGACAACAACATAAAGACAACAACGTAAAGACAACAAAGCAAAGACAACAACGTAAAGACAACAAACCAAAGACAACAAAGTAAAGACAACAACGTAAAGACAACAACACAAAGACAACAAAGTAAAGACAACAACGCAAAGACAACGTAAAGACAACAAAGTAAAGACAACAACGTAAAGACAACTACGTAAAGACAACAAAGTAAAGACAACAACGTAAAGACAACAACGTAAAGTTAACAACGTAAAGACAACAAAGTAAAGACAACAACACAAAGACAACAAAGTAAAGACAACAAAGTAAAGACAACAACACAAAGACAACCAAGTAAAGACAACAAAGCAAAGCAAAAATGAATAAAATTAAATACTTTCCATCAGCCTCAGCTCTAATTTGTGCCAAATGCCTAAACTCTCCACCAGGAGAACGATGTGTGTGTGTGTGTGTGTGTGTGTGTGACTACACTTGCTCAGCATGTAGCATTGTGAGCATGTTAGCATCATGGTTGTGGTTAGCACAGTGATGCAATCAGCTCAAACCCTTCCTCATGGGTGCAGCCAATCAGAGAGCTCACCCGCGCTGCTCCTCCGGCCGCCTGGGTGTAGCTGACGGAGGCGTAGGCTACGCCTTCCTCGGGGTCGGCCTGCACACAGAAGACAACAACAGGCCGCTCAGAGACGCTGCAGCAGAGTGTCGTAACTTCCCCTTTTCTCTGAGTCCGAGTCAGACTGGTGTAGCCGTGTGGGTGGTGCTGCTGCAGACCGATGGGTGAGTGGGTGTAGCTGTTGGCTGCAGCTGGTGTGGACTCACCGCGTCCTGACGGGGTTCTGGAGCGGGCTGGATCCCATGCTGAGAGCTCATTCCCTGCAGGAAAGCATCCACATTCTTATTATTAGTGCCAACTGCACACGTCTCTACTTCCTCTTCTTCTGTTCAGCTCCACTCTGGATTTAAAGGAGGTTCTTATTGGTGTTTGACCAGGTCTCCTAAAGGATTCCCCTGCAAACTGCATCGTGAAATACTCAAAGAGGAAATCATTCCTTCTTTCAGGGTTCATGTTTAGTCACAGGTGAGTTTAAAATGTGTCCCTGGGAGTCTGCACATTAGTTCAAGTGTTTTTTGTTGAATCGAGAAGCAACAAAAACAAAGATTTAAGTTCATGTGGATTTAAAACTCACCGTGTTTTCGTCCGTCTGTGTTTTTTTCCCTGAAAAGATAAAATAAAGTCAATTTTAGCTTCAGCAATAAAATCCTTTGATGAGGATGTGTAACTTCTCACCTTCAGCTCTCCGTCTGATGAGGACCACGAGGATGATGAAGAGGACGAATAAACCCACCAGCGTGATGATGAGCCACTTCCACGAGGCTGAGGGAGGATAAGAACATTTAAACACTTCACCAGGCACCAAACTGACTTTAATAAGTCAATCAGTGTCTTTAACCGAATAATAACCATCAAATAAATGTGATGAGATGTTTCTAATGATGTCAGAATAAAACCACATGTGTCTGCTACATGGTCTTTATTGTGTTTTTTTAGAATATTCATCACACTCTATATTATAACCTTCATAACAAGGAGAGACAGGACGTCACTACCTGTTGTAGAGCCTCCCTGGTCAGGTGGTGTAACGTCCCCCCCCCCCGATGGGCCTTCTTTTGGTTTTAGTTGAAAATGATATGAAACACAGACACAAGAAAAGGAGATGAAATAAATCAGCGTTTACTACCTGAGGAGACTGAATGAGGAATAAAATGATGTCATCTTAAAACAAACGTACCTGTTTGTTCACATGAGAACTGACTGCAGGCTTCAAAATGCACAGTTTTTCCACTTTGATCGTCTCTCACTTCACATTTCAGTGACTCATAATACTTTGACTTCTGATGAAGAGGAGCTTTAAACCTCACAGTGGCTTCACAAGCAACGTGTGATGCCTTCACATCAGTCGTTTCACCCTTATAAACCCACTCTGGTGCGTGTTTACACTCAGAGGAGCTCAACACAGAGCAGGACAACACAACCACATCCCCGTGCTTCTTTTCCTCCACTGATGAAGATGTTCATGATGTGAGAAAAACAACAAGAGTTACATTAACTTCTTCATCATTTAAATGATAATAATGTTTCAGCTTGAGGTGAAATGATTTAATGTAAATACTCACTTGTAAGAACAAACAGCTCAGACACACTATCTGCACCTTGTTGTCTTCCTGCTTCATCAAAGTCTCTGTTGGTGTAACGACCAGCATCTTCACCTGAGACCTTTCTTATAACCAGAGAACAGTTTGCTGTCAAACTCATTCTGTTGGTTTTAGCTTCTGGAATCACAGAATCATTCTTAATCTTCCCATGTTCAACCAGCGTCTCAGTTGATCCAGTACGAGTGTAAAGCCAAGTAGATCCATCACATCTGTCCTGATTCACACGGGTTGAAGGTAAAGTGACGTCATCTCCGGCTCTGATGAGGAAGTGGGGGTCAGAGGGGGTTCGTCCACTTACTACTGACACATATGAAAGAAGTGAGGTAAGAATACAGCTCTTTAGACTCCAGTGACACGCGATGAAGACATTAATAACAGCATGAGACGTCCAGGGGACACTGGACATGACAGTGGAGGGTTGGACTCTCCTCACGTTGGTGCAACAGTTGCTGTGTGTTTCCTGTTCTTACCTGTAGCCTGAAGCAGCAGCAGCATCACACAGAAAGTCCTTTGAGTCCCTCTGAGGTCCACCATGGTGTCTCTGCTCCTCAGGGCTTCTGACCGAGTGCTTCTCCCTCACAGACGCAGCTTCTGCTTCCTCTGCTTGGACCAGCGTCACTTCCTCATCGTGCTGCTAGAGACGCCGTGTCACAGCTCTGAGGAGTGCTTTGTTCCTCTTTGCATCTTGTTTCCTCTGAAGTGAAGAGGAAGTGTTTTGGTGAGAATGTGTAACAGCAGCAGCTCTGCAGGTTTGAGCCTTTAGTGGAGACCAGATCACGTGAGAACTCAGCAGGCTGGTTCCTTCCATCAGGATCATGTAAACTAAAGAAGCCCCAAATACCCAGATGTGTCTTTGATGAGCCGTCAGACGAATTTAACAACAAATAAATAAACACGCTGTTTTCTGCATTTCTATTTACACCAAATATCCCTTTATGGTCTCACCCTCCACCCACGGAGAATAAATAATATCATGACATCATTTGATATTTATTATTAAATAAGAGGAAGTGGGCGGAGCCAACAGACTCTGACCTTCCATCACTCATTTCTTTCAGTCACGTCACTCACACAGTGAGTCTAAACAAAATAACCGTTATTTAACTAAAACGTTTCCTAAACCTTTAACTGAGTATTTCAGTATTTTCCTGAACCAAAACAAAGACTTTCTGTTGCATAAACCGAACTAAGTACATTTGAAAAGTCCGGATTAATTCAACCAGCATGAATTGTAACAAATTACAGAAGCTGCATTTCTAATACAAATAAAGTTGTGTACTTCAGTAGTTGTTTTATTTCAACCAACTAAGGACTTCCTGTGAATAAAGACGTTTGTTTTGGAATTAGACGATGAAGCTGTGGATCTGCGCTCTGACGCGCTCCGGTGCGCAGTGGAGCCCAAAGAGGGAGAGGAGAGGACTCTGTGAGGCTCACTGTGTGACCACGGGGTTCAGATGCTGCTGGACACGGTCGGGGCTTCAGTCACGTCATCATTTTTGTGCTTACTTTGTTCCGGCATGTTGTTACTCAATGACGTTACAAATCCGTCTGCGTAAAGAAGCTCCAAAACCTCACAGCGCAGCGTGTGCGTAAAGGAGCCGTGTGTGTGTGTGTGTGTGTGTGTGTGTGTGTGTCACTGCATTGTAAGTGCATGTGTGCGCTGTTTTAAGCGTCGGGACCTGTGCTCGAGGTAACCATAAATATGTTCAGTTTTATTAAGTCTTTCATTGATGGTTTTATTAATTTGTGTGTTTAGTTTGTGAAAACTTCAGTCCGTCACAAATCGACCATCTTGTCGATACTGCCACAGGCTCTTTGAGAATGGCGCTGGACGGTATTGCTCCCCTCAAAAGAAGAATGGCAACAAGAAGGAAGTTCGCGCCTTGGTATAACTCTCAAACCCGGAACCTAAAGCAAACTGTGCGGAAACTTGAGCGGTTATGGCGTTCCACCAAATCAGAAGGATCTAGGCTAACTTGGCAAGACAGCGTTAAAACATATAAGAAGGCTCTCCGTAACGCAAGAGCATCTTATTACTCATCATTAATCGAGAAAAATAAAAACAACTCCAGGTTTCTCTTCAGCACTGTAGCCAGACTGACAGAGAGTCACAGCGCTGTCGAGCCGTGTATTCCTGTGGACCTCAGTAGTAACGACTTTATGAACTTCTTCAATAATAAGATTCTGACTATCAAAGAGAAAATTGATGGTCTACTACCCCCAACCGGAGCCAACCCGTCCGCGGATGTAGGATCCTTGGACGCAGCCGTGGGCCCTGATACCTACTTGGATGGTTTCTCTTCCATCAACCTTGATCAACTGACTTCTACAATTTTGAAATCCAACTCTTCCACTTGTCTCCTGGATCCGATTCCAACTAAGCTGCTTAAGGAAGTTTTTCCGTTAATTAGCACATCCCTACTGGATATTATGAATCTGTCTTTGTTGACAGGACATGTACCACAGTCCTTCAAGGTAGCTGTAATTAAACCTCTTCTGAAGAAACCTACCCTAGCTCCAGAGGTGTTGGCTAACTACAGACCCATCTCTAATCTTCCCTTCCTCGCTAAGATCCTGGAGAAATCTGTCGCGAATCAATTATGTGACTTTCTACAAAACAATGCTTTGTTCGAGGATTTCCAGTCAGGATTTCGAATGCATCACAGCACAGAAACGGCACTGGTGAAAATTACAAATGATCTTCTACTTGCATCGGACCAAGGACTTGTATCTTTTCTTGTATTGCTGGACCTCAGTGCTGCATTTGACACCATCGATCACCGTATCCTGCTGCAGAGACTGGAACACTTGATTGGCATCAAAGGAACTGCACTCAGCTGGTTTAAATCTTATTTATCGGATCGATCCCAGTTTGTGTTTGTGAACGGTGAATCATCGAGGACCACGAATGTTGGTCACGGAGTCCCACAAGGTTCTGTGCTTGGACCGATTCTATTTACCCTGTACATGCTTCCTTTGGGCGACGTTATCAGAAAACACCGCATAAACTTCCATTGTTATGCAGACGATACTCAACTGTATCTATCGATCAAGCCAGAAGACACCAACCAACTTGTTAGACTTCAGGACTGTCTTGGAGACATCAAAACCTGGATGACCTGCAACTTCCTGATGTTAAACTCGGAAAAAACGGAAGTTATCATGATAGGCCCAGAGCGCCTTCGAAGTCAGCTGTCACGTGATACAGTCTCTATGGATGGAATTGCTCTGGTATCCAACAGCACCGTCAGAAATCTTGGAGTTCTCTTCGACCAGGATATGTCCTTCAACTCTCATATAAAGAAGACTTCAAGGACTGCCTTTTTTCATCTACGGAATATATCAAAAATCAGGAACTTCCTGTCTCAAAGTGATGCAGAAAAACTAGTTCATGCATTTGTTACTTCTAGACTGGATTACTGTAATTCTTTGTTATCAGGCTGCTCTTGTAAATCGCTTAAACCTCTCCAACTGATTCAGAATGCTGCACCACGTGTATTAACAAGAACTAAGAAATGGGATCATATAACTCCTGTATTAACTTCTCTGCACTGGCTTCCTGTTAAATCAAGAATAGAATTTAAGGTACTTCTCCTCACCTACAAGGCACTTGCTGGTGAGGCACCGTCTTATCTTAAAGAGCTTGTTACACCGTATTGTCCTACAAGGCATCTGGCTCCGTAGATGCTGGGCTACTTGTGGTTCCTAGAGTTTTAAAAAGTAGGATGGGGGCCAGAGCCTTCAGTTATCAAGCTCCTCTTTTGTGGAACCAGCTTCCACTTTCAGTCCGGGGGGCAGACTCGGTCAGTTCATTTAAGATAAAGCTTAAAACGTTCCTCTTTGATATTGCTTATAGTTAGGGCTGGCTCAGGTTAGCCTGGACCAGCCCTTAGTTAAGCTGCTCTAGGCTTAGACTGCCGGGGGACTTCTTAGGACACACCGAGCCCCTCTCTCACTCTCACTCTCTCCTCCCACAATCATCCATGCTTTATTAATGTACATCACTAATTAAGCTTCTTTCCGGGAGTTTTTTGTGCTTTCTCGCCTAGCAGGTCTCCGTGGATCATAGTTTCGTGCGGACCCCGGTTCTAACTCCTGGCTCATGGCTCTGCTGACACCTGCTGCTGCCATCATCATTACTTTAAATATGATTCATATTACTGTCATCAAAAACCAACATCTTTCTGCTCTCCCTCCCCACAGAAGCCTCTGTGGATGGTGGTTCGTTCTGATGGAGGTTGTCCCTGCAGTGGTCCTGCCGTACACCTCTTCTGCTACTTGCAATTACTTGTATCATTTCAGTTAGAGAAATTGAATGTATTGTACATCTTTTACATTGTTGATTCTGTACACATGACATCCATTGCAGTCTGTCCATCCCGGGAGAGGGATCCCTCCTCTGACGTTCTCCCTAAGGTTTCTTCCCTTTTTTCCCCATTGAAGGGTTTTTTTTCATATTTTGGGGAGTTTTTCCTGTGCCGATGTGAGGGTTTCGGGACAGAGGATGTTGCATGTGTACAGACTGTAAAGCCCTCTGAGGCAAATTTGTAATTTGCGATTTTGGGCTATACAAAATAAAATGAATTGAATTGAATATAACCTTCATAAGGAGAGACAGGACGTCACTACCTGTTGTAGAGCCTCTCTTGTCAGGTGGTGTAACGCTCCCCCCCCCCGATGGGCCTCCTTTGGTTTTAGTTGAAAATGAAACACAGACACAAGAAAAGGAGATGAAATAAATCAGCGTTTACTACCTGAGGAGACTGAATGAGGAATAAAATGATGTCATCTTAAAACAAACGTACCTGTTTGTTCACATGAGAACTGACTGCAGGCTTCAAAATGCACACTTTTTCCACTTTGATCGTCTCTCACTTCACATTTCAGTGACTCATAATAGTTTGACTTCTGATGAAGAGGAGCTGGAAACCTCACAGTGGCTTCACAAGCAACGTGTGATGTCATCACATCAGTCGTATCACCGTCATGAAGCCACTTGTGTCTACACTCAGAGAATCTCAACACAAAGCAGGACAACACAACCAGACCCTCGTAGTCATTTTCCTCCACTGGTGAAGATGTTCATGATGTGAGAAAAACAACAAGAGTTAAATTAACTTCTTCATCATTTAAATGATAATGTTTCAGTGTGAGGACAGTTTGAGCTGAAATGATTTCATGTAAATACTCACTTGTAATAACATTCAGATCAGACACACCATCTGCACCTTGTTGTCTTCCTGCTTCATCAAAGTCTCTGTTGGTGTAACGACCAGCATCTTCACCTGAGACCTTTCTTATAACCAGAGAACAGTTTGCTGTCAAACTCATTCTGTTGGTTTTAGCTTCTAGAATCACAGAATCATTCTTAATCTTCCCATGTTCAACCAGCGCCTCAGCTGGTCCAGTACGACTGTAAAGCCAAGTAGAACCATCACATCTTTCCTGATTCACATGGTTAGAAGGTAAAGTGACGTCATCTCCGGCTCTGACGAGGAAGTGGGGGTCAGGGGGGGTTCGTCCACTTACTACTGACACATATGAAAGAAGTGAGGTAAGAATGCAGCTCTTCAGACTCCAGTGCCACGTGATGAAGACATTAATAACAGCATGAGACATGACAGTGGACGGTTGGACTCTCCTCACGTTGGTGCAACAGTTGCTGTGTGTTTCCTGTTCTTACCTGTAGCCTGAAGCAGCAGCAGCATCACACAGAAAGTCCTTTGAGTCCCTCTGAGGTCCACCATGGTGTCTCTGCTCCTCAAGGCTTCTGACCGAGTGCTTCTCCCTCACAGACGCAGCTTCTGCTTCCTCTGCTTGGACCAGCGTCACTTCCTCATCGTGCTGCTAGAGACGCCGTGTCACAGCTCTGAGGAGTGCTTTGTTCCTCTTTGCATCTTGTTTCCTCTGAAGTGAAGAGGAAGTGTTTTGGTGAGATTGTGTAACAGCAGCAGCTCTGCAGGTCTGAGCCTTTAGTGGAGACCAGATCACGTGAGAACTCAGCAGGCTGGTTCCCTCCATCAGGATCATGTAAACTAAAGAAGCCCCAAATACCCAGATGTGTCTTTGATGAGCCGTTTGGAATGACAATAAACAGCTGGCAGAAGAAACAAAGACAACGTGGGTGTCAGGGTTTGGGTCTGCTTCTTGTCTTATTTTGTAGTTTTTATGTCTCTTGTGATCCTGGGTAACTTCACTTCCTGCCTTGTCCTGTGATTGTCTGCCGTGCCTGATCGTTTCCACCTGTGTTCAATCACCTGCACCTCCCTTGTGTATTTAAGCCCTGTGAGTCCCTTGTCTGGTGTGGCGTCATTACATGTCAACGTTCTTGTGTCCTGTCGAGTAAGTCAAGTCTATGTTTTCAAGTCCTGTTTTTTTTGTCTGTTTTTTTTTTGCCTCCTTCCTCCCCTTTTTTTGGTTGGAGTGATTTTGAGTTTGAGTTTTTTGATTATTAAAGTCCTTTTATTTTCCAATACTCCGCATCTGAGTCCTCCCTCCTTGCCCTTGCACCCGAGTCCTGACAGTGGGATCACTTAAAGAGGATATTTGCTGTGTTTCTGTGGAGGAACGAGGGAAAGTCAGAGTCAGAGTGGCCTGAAGGTCCTTCACCTTCACTCAAAGCAACAGACGAATTTAACAACGAATAAATAAACACGCTGGTTGTTGGCGCACATTTAAGTTGTTTTGTTGTTGTGTTTTCCGGCGTGCTGTGTGTCTTAAACTAAAAATAACTTACTTTCAAACTTCTTAACTTAACGTCAGATATGTCAATCCATTTAATTATATAACAAAACAAAAATCCGCCATGCCTCACGGTCAAAAGTCATCTGCCTCACTGTGCGCCACACCTGCACTAATTAGCCCTGGTGTTAAATAGGCTTGTGGTAGAAACAGCGCCACCCCATTGTAGTATTCAGAATGGCTCCAACAATGGTTTTTGCATTCCTATTTACACCAAATATCCCTAAATAAAGATGTTTGTTTTGGAATCAGGAAACGTTTATTGCCATCAAATGTCAGACATACATGGAATTTGACTTGGCGATTGGTGCATGGCGGCAGACGGTAAAATAACAAACCACAGAGTGCAGGAATAAGATCAAAAACATAATTAAATATATTCTATGGGTTAGAATTAGAGGCAATAACAATGAGGAAAAGAGAGGAGTGAGAATCTTTTTATTCAGAGTATTTAAAGTATATGAGAATATGAACTTTGGGTGAAAGTGTGACTAATGGACCCCTGGTTTTTCAAAGAAGAGAATCACCTGCAGAGTGCTGCCACCTGGTGGCCAAGCACATATTTACATGTAAATATGAGGCCATTTCCCTCACAGACACATTAATTAAAATAAATACAAAATGGACAATAATATGAAGAAAGCAGAATGTCACAATAGGGACACACAAACCAGGAGCTCTGGTGGTCCTGCTTTTCGTCCACCTTGTCTCCTCCAAGGACGAGAGGGCCGAGACAACTTCCCACTCCTCCTTTAAACTCACAGCGTTGACATCCATCCGGGTTTCTCTCCCTTAAAGACAGAAACACAACTTTCATGTGAAGTTTCCTGTGTGTGAATGTTCCTGATAGAAGGGACTGAGTAGCGTCAATCTTACCTCCGTCCACGTTCATCGTTATTACCACTAATTTGAGTCAAAACCTCAGCTCACGATGGAATGAAGAATAAATAAACCTGTTTACATGGATGAAGACCAAGTCAGAGCCTTCATAAAGGATGACGTAAGTTACTGTGGAAGATATTGATGAGGATTTCGCCACTAACTCAACAGACAGAAAGCTAAACTGCACGAGGTGCTAGCTTAGTGCTTCGTGACCTACGTTAGCTAACGTTAGCTAACGCGGCTCGTATGATGTGGAGGTGGTGAATATAAGAAGAACAGCCACCTCTGGAATATTGGTGCACACTGAAAGACGTTGTTGGACATCAGCTTTTAAAAAGAAAACAGACTGTTTTGAAGCAAACGCAGACGATTGTGTGCACTAACTGACGTAAGAAGGACGGCGCCATTTGCCATGAACGATTCTCACCAAAAGAAGGCGCCAAAGCCCACTGACAGAGCTTCAGAAGACAGAACCAGCCGGCTTATTGGAGCTAGAACTTACAGCCATGATGGAAAACCTTAAAATTGACGGCACAGATGTAAAGGAAGTGAAAGAGATGCTCAGTCAAAAGTTTTGCAAAGCGTTCAAAGAGTTTGAGGATGTTGATGCTGATGCGGTAGCTTCATTGGATGAAGCAGATCAACATAATTGGTTTGAACCAATATCAGCAACATATAAGGGACTTTGTGGAAAATACTGAAAACTGGAGTTCTGCAATGTGGAAAAAAGTGAGAAAGCAAAACAGTGCCACTGGAAATAATTTGGCAAATGACTCTGAACAATGTGATGTAAATGCTGAGGACAGCGTCTCGAGTTGGGAAAGATGTGGTAGTAAAAGTAAACGCAGCTGTTAGGATATTCCTTATCCACCCGAGTTGGTTGATAGAAGAATCCACTGCAGGAAATTAGTTAAAAAGTTTAACATTTATTTAGAAGAGAAAAAGTTGTACATGAGCAATTCTCCGCAGATATATCTGGAGACAATGAAATACATCGAAATGCATCGCAAGCAAATCCCTTCCAAAGTCCGCCTGCCTTCTGACACTGACCTGTTTTTATCCCTCTGGTGCCCTTGAACGTTGGTTCAACCCAGTTCATCCTTCTGTAACAAACGCCTTCCCCGAACAATGAGTGTCTGGTACTCTCTCCTGCAGCCTTCGGCCTTGCCCTGAAAATGGGTTCAAACTGGCTCTCCCTTCGGTCGCAGGTGTGTTATCTCAGATAATATTTTATCTTCATTTTTCCTGTGCTCTCTCTTCCACCATTCACATTGTCTGCCTTATAAGGACGGATCCGGTCACGCCATCTGTCCTACAAGCGGACATCTATTCTACAAGCTAAAAAGTAAATACAAGAAGACACACACAGAGAACCCCACATCCCACAATTTCCCCCTTTTGATCTCTTACAGAGATCACCCTAACTAATGAAGTAAGTCTGCCGGGTCGACCTCCTCCTCTAAGTCCTCTAGTATACCCCACACTATGGCAATCGAGATTAGTACCATGAAGCCCATACATTTCCAGCCCCCCAACGCGTGGAGTCCTCCACTCCTGGAGCCGTTGCCCATCATGCCGGTCTGTTGTGATACTGATGGAGGAGGGCCTCCCCCAGGACCTTTAAACCTCTTACCTTACACCACGCCCTGTCTTTTCGTGTCTGACTTTGAGAAGGGACCCCCAAGTGTTGGTTCTGTCGCTTACTGTGGCTCGCTTCCTTTCCACTAGATTACACAAACAACTCACAGAAAGATATACCCAAAAACAACCCAAGCTATATAGTATCAACACTGTAATAACACTCAAACAAACAAGGTGGAACCTGTGACAGCTAAGTATATAAGAGCTAATGCAATAACAACCGTTACCCCCCCCATAGCAATTATGGAAATATTAAGCGTACTCAACATTCTCTATTTCAACTAAACTAACTGCGGAGAATTGAGAAAGATAGAACAGAGGAGAGGAGAGGATAGCATTGTGCATTTCTTCGTCGCTGGTCTTCTTCTTTCGTTGTAGACAGTCAACACAGAACACCATGCACTGGGTGTCTGTCGGTCACTGCCCGCCGAGAGCACGTCCGGGCACTATCCAGTGCCCAGTTCCGTCTCTTTCTGCTGCGTTGTCAGGATGTCCTGAAGAGTGCGACCCGGTTCGTCCGCGGGGGCGCACTGGCTCCAGTGGTACCAGGTGTCCCCTTTCCCTCTCAGCCTCACAGCGTGTGAGGTTCTCTCCTCCACCTGGTATGGTCCTGTCCACCGTGGCTCCGACCACTTCCTCTTAATGACCCTCAGGAGGACCCAGGCTGTTGTGTGGGGATCAGGGGTGTTCTGCCCTCCGGTTCTGTCTTGCACCTGGACCGCAAAATCTGAAACGAGAGCTCGTAGTTCGTTATATTGACTTGCATACTCACCTGTTGGTGTCTCCGGGTCAGGCTGGAGCTTCAAGCCTGCGCTTGGTCCGGGAAACTGTCTTCCAGTGGTCAGCTCGTATGGGGTGAAACCTGTACCCCGATTGACTGAGCTTCTGATGGCCATTAATGCAAGTGGGAGGGCCTGAACCCAGGTTAAATTTGTCTGTGCACAGATTTTAGCCAATTTTTGTTTTAAGTTTTGGTTCATGCGTTCTACTTTCCCTTGGGATTGGGGGTGATATACTGTACCAAAAGCATGTTTCAAACCCAACATTCTCTCCACTTCTTGGAGGTCATGATTTTTGAAGTGTGTGCCGTTGTCAGACCTGACTTTCTCAGGGAACCCATGTCTTGGTATGTAATGGTTTATCAAACATTTGATAACAGATTTACTGTCCTCTTTTTTTGTGGGCCACGCCTCTGGCCAGCCGGTCAAGGCGTCCACGCATACCAGGAGATACCTTTTACCTTCGCATCGGGTGATCATGTCAGTGTAGTCGATGACTATTTCCCGTCCCGGGACCAATGTCAACGGAAACACCCCCATCTCCGGCTTCACCGTCGGTTTTGGGTTAAACGTGATGCATATTTTACAGGTCTTAACATATTCACGTGTCATGTCTGCCAAAAACGGATGCCACCAGTGACAAAGATTCCTATTCATCTGTTTGTGTCCCACATGTGCCATCCCGTGTGCCTCCTGCAAACACCTGTTTCTGATTTCAGGTGGTAGCACTGGACGACCGTCCGGGGACCTCCAGAGGCCTCCAGCCTCCGTAGCCCCTCTTTGTTTCCACACCGTTTTCTCCTGTGGAGACGCCCCCTTTTGGGCTTCTGCAATTTGCTCCTCATTAAGTTGTGGCCCCAACTGTCCCTCTTCTTCTGCACTTACCATTTGGAGCCCCATTTGGTAACCTGCAGCCTGTTTTGCAGCTTGATCTGCTGCCTGGTTTCCCTTTGCCACCGTGCTGTTGGACTGCTCGTGTCCTTTACACTTTATAATGGCCACTGTGCTTGGTAGAGCCAAGGCTGCCGCCAAGTCTTTCATTTCTGGTTCGTGTTTAATCGGTTTTCCTCCAGCCGTCAGAAAACCTGCTCTTAACCACTGCCCCAGCTCCACGTGAGCTGCTCCTACCGCATAAGCCGAGTCAGTATAGATGTTTACTGCCTTCCCTTCTGCCAGCTGTAGCGCTCTTATCAGCGCGAGTACCTCCGCTCTCTGTGCTGACTGTTGACCCTGAATTCTTCCCGCTTCCAGAACCTCTGTTCCTGCCCCATTACTTCTGACTACCGCGTATCCGGACTGCAACCCATGTTGTGGATGTCTGAAGCAGCTGCCATCAGTGAACAATTGCCAATCAAAGTGTGTCAGTGGTGTGCTTTTTAAGTCGGTTCGTGCTTTTGCTTCCAGCTCCACCTTGTACTCACATTGGTGTGGTTTCCCCTCTCTCATGTGATCAGCCATGTTGATGCCTTCATGTGTGAAGGTGAGGTTTGGAGCTTCTAACAGCTTGCTCAGCCTTCTTTGTCTTAGTGACGTCATCGTGAAAGTTTGTGAGTTTACATAAGCTACTATGCTGTGTGTTGTTAGCACGTGTAGTGGGTGGCCCATGACTATGTGTGCTGTTTTCATTAATAGCTTTGCAACCCCTGCTGCGTGTTGTGTGCATTCATGGTGTCGTTTTTCCATGTTGTCCATCATGGCACTGATATACAGAAGCACCTTCCTTTTACCCTCCCCCTTTTTCTGAAACAAAACCCCATTTACTACCCCTGTTGTTTCAGAAACGTCCAGGTAAAACGGCGCGCTGTAATCTGGAACTGCAAGGTCTGCGGCCTGCGCCAGCTCTGTTTTTAGTGTAATAAATGCCTCCTCCGCCTCTTGGTCCCAATCGAGTTCAGCAGTGAGGTTCCTCATCCCCTTCTCGTTTACCTTTGCACGTAGAATCTGAGTGAGATTTGAATAACGCGGAATGAATTGTCTGCTGAACCCCGTGAGTCCTAGGAAGGAAAGCATTTCCTTTACATTCTGTGGACGCGAATGGTGGAGAATACTGGACCTGTGCGCGGCTGAGAGCCCTGAGCCGCTTCCTGACAGCACTCTCCCCAGAAACGAAACCTGCCGCCTGGCGACCTGCAACTTTGACTTACTGACCTTGAAACCGGTCGTGGCCAACCAGCGTAAGATGGTGTCTGTTGCTTCCACACAGGATTCAGCTGAAGTGGATGCGAGGAGGATATCGTCGACGTATTGGATCAGCGTCGTGCCCTCTGGGAGCGGACAACCTGTCAATGCTTGTTTTAACACTTGATTGAAAATACCAGGTGAAAGAGCAAATCCTTGCGGTAGCCGAGTATAACGTAGTTGCTTGTTCCCATATGTGAATGAGAATACATCCCGCAAGTCTTCCTGTAGGGGTATGCAAAAGAACGCGTTTGCCAAATCAATGCACGTGAACCATTGTTGTTGTGGTGTTAGACTAGTCAACGCAGTGTATGGGTTCGGGACGGGTACCGTTGTCGTTACCAGCATGTCGTTTATCTTTCTGAGATCATGTGCCATGCGATATTTACCAGTTGCTGCCTTTTCTACCGGAAGAATGGGCGTGTTCCAGGCGGACTGAGAGGGCTCCAGTACTCCTGACTTAATGAGTCCCTCTATAGTGTCCCTGATCCCCTCTGCCGCGGCTGGCTTGTGAGGGTATTGGGACTGCCAAATGGGGGGTCGCTTTTGAATTTCAAACGTTACTGGTTTACATGTGTTACAAAAACCTACGTCAGTCGGGCCTTCGGACCAGAGGTAGTCTGGAAGTTTCTCAAGAAGGATAGCTGTGTGGGGATGATCGGTCTTCTCCCTTCAGTGGTCTCTGGACACCTGTTCGTGCGTTAAAATGACAGTGTTAGTTGCTTTCCCTGAAATTCTGTACATCTTAGCGGAAGGAGAAAAACAAACATCAGGCAGTTGAGTGCACACCCAGTCATCTAGCAGCACTGCTCGTTTAGTCATTGGACCCAAGTCTTTAGCCTGATGTTTGGGATGCAGAGCCAGCGATACATGTGGCACCGCCTCTTGGCTCATTAAATACCATTTCAATTGATCAGGAGAGAGGATAACAGCTGTGGCTACCCCTTCTGGGCCCACATAGAGGTTTTGGGACGTCACCTCCCACTCAGTGCTCTCTAAGTGCCCCATAAATTCATCCCAGTAGCAATCATCCCCTTGTCTATCATAGAACAATGTTACATGAGGCGGGTCAGGAGGAGAAACATACGGATCAAGAAGAGTTATCCAAGGCTTCCACTTTTGGTAAAGAGCCATCACCCCTGGGATGTCAGGACACTCAGGCTTTAGGAGGCCCCAGCAAATGTCTGCGCACTGTTGTTGTTGCAGTGGCTGCATCACCCACTGGCCATTAGTCTGTCCATTGTCATTGCAATGCAACACAGTTCCATCCAGCAATGTGACACTCAGTCCGTCCGGGCCGCACAAGATTGAAGCCCCTGTTTTGATGAGAAGATCCCTTCCCATAAGATTCACTGGAACTTGAGGTGAGACAACAAAAGAGTGAGTCAATGTCTGATTTCCCACTTTCACCGGTAGGGGGACTGTTATAGGCAGTTTCTGTGACACCCCGGAGAATCCCATAACGCTGACACTGTCTTTGGACATAGCAGACGAGCCCGCTGCTTGTATGGTGGAGTATGTGGCCCCAGTGTCAACGAGAAACGGAAGTTGTTGTTGCAGTACCGTGAGTGACAGCATGGGGTCTGCCCTGCCCCTGCTGTCGGAGTCTCCCATCGGGGTGTGTCACTGAGAGGCATCCGCCTCATAGCCCCAGTCCTCCAGTGCAGGGTATTGTCCCCTAGGTGGCGCAGCATGTGGATTGGGGGCCCAAGCCCCCCGAGACGGGACACCCCTGCCCCTCCCCTGTCTCTTCTTTTTGCTAGGACACTCCATGCGCCAGTGCCCCTCCATACCACAGTTGAAACAAGCGTCTCTCCCTTGGTAGCCGCCTCTTTCTCCTCCCCCACCGTATGATCCTCTCCGACCAGCGCCACCCCTGTAATTACTTCTGTAACCTCCCCGATAACCGCCCCCTCGGTTTGGGCCCCACCCCTGGGCTGTCCCATACGACGTCTCCTCCCATGGTGGGAGTGGATACAAATCTGGGGCGTTACCTTCAGCTGGGGCAGCCTGGACTGTCATCTGTCGCTCGTCTTTCCCTTTCTGCTTCTTTTCGCTCACTTCCTGTTTTACCTTAGTGAGCTGAAGCCTAAGAAGCTGAGCCTGTAATTCTTTTAGCTGCTTCTCTTCCCCTGACGCTTCCTCAGTCGCGTCCTGTAAATGGTGCAGTAAATGTCTTTCCCACACAGCAGATTCACTTCCTGGCAAGTCTGGATTAGTGATCATTTTAGCTTTTACCCCCTCTGGTACTCCCTCCAGCACCGCCTGTCTGAACCATTCTCTCTGTATGCCCTCCGTTCCCGGATGATGGCTAGTGCTTTTTACCCAGGTCTCTTTACATTCGTCCAAATACGCGCGCGGGGTTTTCTTCGCGTCCCATGGTAATTTTGGTATTTTAGTCGACATTAGAAGTGGCCATTTCTCGCGCATTGCGTCCCCGATCTCCGTCGCGAAATACAAAAATCTGTCGTCATCGGCTTGTCGGGTCACCCCCGCTCTGTTTTCCACGTCCGCTAAATCATGTGCGGTCATGCATCTGGCTGCTACAGCCCTAAAGTCGCCGAGCGCCAGCGTGTGTCCGTTAGTAAGCGTATCGAGTTGTTTTAGCCACTTATCTCCCCCTTCAGGTGGTGCAGGCATTTGCGCGACTAGAGCAGACACGTCTCCCAGCGACCACGAATTGTATTTATTAACACCTCGAGAAGACATGAATAACGGACACATTTTTCCCGGTTCCCCGTGAATCTCTAGGTCGCTGTTATCCCCGCATTCCCCGTTTTGCTCCTCCTGAGCCGAGGCAGAGCCTTTTTTTCCTCTCTCCCCCATGTCTGGTGATTCCCCGTATCTCAATTGTGTTTTCACCCGCTCATTCGCCCCGGCTAAATACTTTCCCTTATCCGCCTTATTTCTCCGCTGCACTTCTGAGCTGTCCCTTCTCCCCGGAGTGCGTGAGTCCGTCCATTCTTTAAACCCCTCCCGATTTTGACGCGCTTCGAAAGGCCGGCTTTCCCCCGTTACCTCGTTGCCCCGACAACCCCGCAGTGGTACACTTTCTTCAACTTCCAACTCTCCCCCCGTTATATTTAATACAGGATACAACCCAGCAGGTGCAGAAGCCGAATTCACACCGTTTATTTCAACATCGCATGCCGGTGGTCTTTCCTCATTACACCGTTCCTGGTTATATCTCCCCACGGCTTTACTTTTTATCCAGTACGAAAACAATGCGGACCTCATGTCCTCTACATCCTCCATCTCTTTACGAAGTTTTCCTTTTTTCAACACACTCGCCTTCTCGCGTTTCGACTCAAGCTCCTTCTTTTCTTCTCTACAATCTCTCTCCTTCTCCCACAAAATCTGCGCCAGTGACAGCCTGTCTGCCAAACTAACGCCTTTCTTTTTTTAACAACTTTCTCACCGCGCGTTCCGTGCGCTCCACAGCCTCATGCTTCTTTTTCCCGGTGGTTTCTCCACCCACCGCCACCAACAACAGCCTCAGCTGGTCGTTTATTATTTTCCATCGATACCCCGGTGCTGGCCCCCAGCCGCCGTCAACAGTTTCCTGATCATATTCATCTTCCATTCCAACAACAGTTCCCAGTTATATCGCTTTAACCCGCTCGGACAGCTGGTCACCTCAGTGTGACACAGTAAATGTTCTCCGCAGCTCCAGCAAGCTTCCCCGTTTGTTCTGAGAACTTATGTTATACTTCCAGAATTCTTTTATTGTAACGAAGGTTTATTTTAACCCTTCGAAATCAATGCATTATAACGGAAGTTTATCTTAACCTTCCGAGAATCAATGTATTACAACGAAAGTTTATGTTAACCTCTCGGTCATCAATGTATTACACCGAAAGTTTATGTTAACCTCTCGGTCATCAATGTATTACACCGAAAGTTTATATTAACCTCTCGGACCGTCTATGTTCTCAGTTTCCCCTCTTTTTTTTTTTTTTTTTCTTTCACTCTCCTGCTTGCTTGCACCCACACACACACACACACACACGAGCTGCTCAGAGACTGCAGCCCAGGATTTAAGGAGCTTTTACTCCTAGGGACTCCAACCCTGGGATTCGGGGGTCCTCAAATCCCCAGGACTCCAACCTAGCTACTTCAGCCCTCGTCAGGGTCTGATGGGGTTGCCAAACCAAAGACCAGTTTTCGGGGGTCCTCAAATCCCCAGGACACTCACCTAGCGACTTCAGCCCTCGTCAGGGTCTGATGGGGTTGCCAAACCAAAGACTAGGATTCCAAATCCTTTTATTTGTGTCAGATCATTGATCCCTTGGTACTCGCCGGTACCCACCAAACCCAATAGGATCCCTGATCCTTTAATTTGTGTCGGATAGAAGATCCCTTGGTACTCGCCGGTACCTACTAAACCCAATAGTACTCGCCGGTACCTACTAAACCCAATAGGATCCCTGATCCTCTAATTTGTGTCGGATAGAAGATCCCTTGGTACTCGCCGGTACCTACTAAACCCAATAGTACTCGCCGGTACCTACTAAACCCAATAGGATCCCTGATCCTTTAATTTGTGTCGGATAGAAGATCCCTTGGTACTCGCCGGTACCTACTAAACCCAATAGTACTCGCCGGTACTATTGTTGTGCACTTTTACCGGTTTCCTTAATATTAACTTTAGCGAATTGCTCATGTATCAATTTGGTTCCTTCACCACCAATCCACAGCGTACTCCTTATTTTAGATTAATCAATATGCAGAATTAGTAACAGGTTTCTGCTTACCTTGTTTTGAGGCCGGCCTGGGAGTACGCAGTGTTCAGCAGGTGAAAGCTCTTGGACCGAATTCCCCCTGCAGGAAAACTCCTATCCCGGACGAGCCCCCAAAATTGTTAGGATATTCCTTATCCACCCGAGTTGGTTGATAGAAGAATCCACTGCAGGAAATTAGTTAAAAAGTTTAACATTTATTTAGAAGAGAAAAAGTTGTACATGAGCAATTCTCCGCAGATATATCTGGAGACAATGAAATACATCGAAATGCATCGCAAGCAAATCCCTTCCAAAGTCCGCCTGCCTTCTGACACTGACCTGTTTTTATCCCTCTGGTGCCCTTGAACGTTGGTTCAACCCAGTTCATCCTTCTGTAACAAACGCCTTCCCCGAACAATGAGTGTCTGGTACTCTCTCCTGCAGCCTTCGGCCTTGCCCTGAAAATGGGTTCAAACTGGCTCTCCCTTCGGTCGCAGGTGTGTTATCTCAGATAATATTTAATCTTCATTTTTCCTGTGCTCTCTCTTCCACCATTCACATTGTCTGCCTTATAAGGACGGATCCGGTCACGCCATCTGTCCTACAAGCGGACATCTATTCTACAAGCTAAAAAGTAGATCACTGCGATGCTGTTAAGCAGCAGACTACGTCTTACCTCCCTATCAGGGACATTCCAGTGTTTAAAGGTGACCCTCTTACTTACAAATCTTTCATTAGGACTTTTGATAATGCAGTGGAAAGAAAAACAGACAAGCTTTAACTCCTTGGAGCAGTATACTCGTAGGGAATAGAGATGTGTCCTCCGTGAACGATTCGTTCGTTTTGAACGAATCTATACAATCACTCGGAAGTGACGAGTCCGCTCAAAGAGCTATTCGTTCATTTCCTCGTGGCCGCGCATTCGTGACTTTTCAGTCAAGGAAACAGAAATGGTTCGTTCATTTTCCGACTGGGTTTCCGGGGGTGAGTCTACGGATCATTTTTCACGTGACCTGCATTGGTTTAGTAGAAACAGTTACTTCATTCCCTTTCACATGACCACTGTTTTAGAAAGACATTCATTCACAAGTCATACTGACTGGTTTTGTTTCGGGTCGGCGAGTGTCCGCTGTGCCTCCTGCACGTAGCCCGGCGGCGGCATGTAAACAAACACCAACCAGGATGAAAGAAGCGAAACCACAGGGGAGTAAACGGTTTGCAGTTAATGATAAAACAAATCCTAGTGATAGGTCGTTGCACATGTTTGAGTAGAAGCGAGCTCCGTGTCGCGGTCCGCTCTGAGCAGCTGAGCAGCCCGCCAGCTGGAGCGCGGAGTCCCGGACTCCAGCTACTCAAACATGCGCAACGACCTATCACTAGGATTTGTTTTATCATTAACTGCAAACCGTTTACTCCCCCGTGGTTTCGCTTCTTTTATCCTGGTCGGTGTTTGTTTACATGCCGCCGCCGGGCTACGTGCAGGAGGCACAGCGGACACTCGCCGACCTGATTCGGCGTTTGGAGCGGACCAACCCGGATAAACCTCCGCCATGAACTTCCTAAGTACAAACAGCTTATGAAATGCCCTACATGAGAATAAAAGTGCTTGCATTGGACGGATTTAGGCTAGCAAATTGGCTATTTGGCTGTGGAATTGACCCTACCCCCCCCCGTTGAAATGAACGAATGACCCGAAAAAAGATTCGGCCTTTTTACTGAACGAGAATCAAAGAACGGAGTCAGTAAAAAGATCCGAACCTCGCATCACTAGTGGGGAACCACAAGAGCTGGTTTGCTGTTGTGAGCATATGAATACATGTCAGCAGAAAGATGCAACTCAGAGGCCAGAAAGTTACTACAAAAGCATTACAAAGATGAGCTGAAGATAGACGATGCATACATGGACAAGGCATTGAAATGGCCTCAGATCAAACCAGAAGATGGTAAAGCATTAGGTGCCTATGCTCTTTTCCTGATTGGTTGTAGAAACACTATGGACAATATAGAATACATGGAGGAAATGGATAATCCTACTAACATGCAAGTTATCATTTCAAAGAAATCCAGAAAGAGTGAACGCATGTAGAGACAGAAGCCTTCATGGATCCTGGAAGCACTGCAACGTTTTGAAGTGAAGAGCTACAAAAAGCACTAAACCTTAAAGGAAAGGGCACCCAGTTTCTTCTCAGCACAACGGGTCAAGACCAGTCTAACGGTCACAAATTGATGAACAGTTGTGTTCTTTCAGACCTAGAAGTGTGTGGCATTGAATAAAACTCATACATTGAACAGCCACATCCCAGTAAAGAAAGACAACGTTCCACAACAGGAAGACATTTCACACGGGTCTGAAAGACGTGCGTCTCCCTCACTTTGATTCACTTTATAGACAAAGAAGAAGAAGAAAACCACAGAAGGAATTAACGGAGTAAACAGAACATTGTCCCTCCTCTCCAGGGGAGATCCACTCACATCCCTGAGTCACTCACAGGTGTCTCTGTTGGGGACAGCAGGTAAATGTGAGGACACGTCCTTTAGAGGTCATGTGACATTTCTATCGTAGATAGAGTGGATTCTAGTGCTTACATTCATACCGCACTGCATGCTGGGATGCGCTGGGCCTCAGAGGACAGACGTGTCCTCCACATCGTCCCCTGGATGCCGCCGTCCTTCCACGCGGTGGATGAGGAGCAGATGGATGCAGTCGCCCTGCTGGAGCTCCGGCGGCTCCCTGACCTCCATCATCACCTTCACCTCTGCACCCACCTGATGTTTGATCTTCATACGGGACGATGAAAAGCACTTTGACTCCCGAATCGAATCCCTCTGAGGCCCCGTTCCATCAGACTCATGTCACATGTCTAATAATGAAAAAACACATTCACTTTCCCACAATGCTTCACTTTAAAGTGAGAGAGAGAAAAGAGGGAGAGTCGTGTGGAAGCACTTGTTCCTGTTTGTGTTCAGTCTGACATCAACATGTTTTTATCACAAACAAACAAACATCAACGTCTCCTTTGGTGTCATTTGGTCTTTATTATATTGTCACTGTGATACATGTTGGGAATATGAATCCTGTTTACTGGTTTAATCCCATCAGTGACGTCCCTCTGCTGGCCAGGACCAGTCACTGCACCTCATGTTGTTTCCAATAAAAGTCCTTTATTCACATTAGAAACAAACAATTCTATTCCTGTGAAGCCAAAGTAATACATGGAGGCACTAAACGTTGTACTATTATATAACGTTAATAAAAACACAAGTACATGATGTTATCTGTCATTTAACCTTCTTCAGAGGTTTGATGAAGCTTTTAAAAGGTTTTTGTTCAGAACAAACCTGATTATGTGAAATTAGATTTGATTTGAACACATTTAGAAAGATTTGAAGTTAAAATTAGCTCAAAAAGATTTACATGTTCATATTTTAGTTATTTTTGTCATTACAAACAATCGTTGAAAATCACTTTGCTTTTACTAAAGCTGTGGACCCCCAGAGTCCAGACCAGCTCAGGTACCCCTCACCTGCTCCACCTGCACCTACACCCACATGGACCTCCATCAGATGTACAGACTGAACTATGTGGTGAGCTGAGAGGAAGGTTCTCCACCAGGAGGAGACTCTCTGTCCTGAAGACGACACAGATACACTGAGGAACCAGAACTGAACCTGAACCCAGGATAAAGAGGTCCAGTGAATGTGGTGCTGAAGGTGTGGAGGTGGATCAGTCTGTCAGAGGAGACTCTGTAGAAGGACAGAGAGCCAGCAGGACAGTCCACATACACTGCTACTCTACCAGAGGAAGGGGAGATGCGTGTTAGTGTCTTATTGTGAAGGACATAGTAACCTCCATAAGAGCAGATCAGACTCCAGGACTGATGATTCTCTCCAAACCAACAGTCATAACTGACTCCTTTCCTCTTGATTCCTCTGTAACTCACTGATACATAAACTCTTCCTCTCCACTCGACCTCCCAGTAACAGCGACCAGTCAGACCAGTTCTACACAGCAGCTGAGGATAGAGGTCAAATCTGTCTGGATGATCAGGATATGACTGAACCTCCTCCTTCTTCTCTTCCTCATACTCATCCTCCTCCTTCACAAATGTCACCTTCCTGTTGTTATGAAACAGTTTGAGTTTTCTGTTTACTGTGTTTGTGTCGATTGTGAGTTCACAGGAATCTGATGAGAGAACAAGACACAATACAGCTGCAGTTATTAATCATGTGTTCATCTAGTGACACTTTGATGATGACATCACAGAGGTGAATGAGTGATGTCACAGTGTGATGAATCCAACTCAAAGCTCACTTACACTTCCTCAGACCTGGTGTCATCCATCGGACTCCAGCAGGCTCCACCCTGAAAGGAGGAGGGGGGTCAGAGCAGCATGGAGACATGGACATGACATCACTCTCATACACACAGCTTGGTCCTTCATGTCCACATGGACCACCTCTTCTTCTTCTGATCATCTACTATCATCAGTATTCTACTGAGCATCATCTTCCATGTCCCTCAGTGTCCTTCAGCAGTCAGTGAATCAATGTTTAAACCTGCATCAAGTGGTTTCTTTGTCCTTGTGGTTCAGTGACAACAAGCTGTGAACACAACATGTGACATGTGACCATCTTCAGAAAGGAAGATGATCTATGTGTCCCTCAGTCGTCTCCCAGCATCACGCTGTCAGCTGATGTGGGCGTGTCCACGTTTAAACAACCAACCAATCAGACCCTGTGTCTCTGAACCAATCACGTTGTTGCTGTCAGGTGTCGTTTCAGCTCCAAACGGATGTGAAACGTTTGGCTCTTCTGACGCAGACGAGGTCCGATTCAGACATGGACCGGTTTGGGAGAAAGTTAAAAACAAGGAAAATAATCCTGACAATAACGTCCCCAGGACGTCACGTGTCTAACAGCCGCTATGACGAGTCAACCTCCACATCCAGCTGACAGCTGACATTTGTACATTAACAGACTGTATTTGACATGAACTAAGCGGAAGGATGAAGTTTCTATTTTTACCTATTTTAACTATTCATAATTATATTTATTTTATTGTTTATATTTATTGTTTATTTCACTTTTGCACTCTTAGCACATATGCCTACATTTGATAGTATTTCAAATTCTAGTTTGATGAAGGTCTGTGCTTTCTAATTTATCTGTTAAATCGTATTTGTATGTAATTGGCAGGGACAGCACAGAATGTATAAACAAGGGCCACAAAAGCCAGATACATAATTCACTTGTTGTTAAAGTTCCAAAGTTACTAAAAATTAAAATGTTCTGAGACCATTATATTGCTTGTAGTACATTTATGAAATATAAATGTATAGTATAATACATACAACATAGTGTACCTATAATGTATATCAGAATGATAACATGGAATGGATGTGGTGCAAAGTGGCCGTGGTGGGGGGGGGGGGGGGGGGCAAATCTTAGTCTCGCCTACG
This sequence comes from Pungitius pungitius, assembly GCF_949316345.1. NCBI lineage: Eukaryota > Metazoa > Chordata > Actinopteri > Perciformes > Gasterosteidae > Pungitius > Pungitius pungitius. The sequence goes on along the minus strand of NC_084919.1, from coordinate 1,305,507 downwards.
GCAGCCAATTGGATCGAGCCGGCCCTGCATGAGGGACACAAACGGTTTGAGTCTCTGGTAGTTTGAGGTCAGCTTGGTGTCTCAGGGTCACATGACCAGACAGAGAAAAGGTCTCCAGCTCTTCCTCCTCCACCAGACTGATGGTCTGTGGCTGCAGCCTCTTCATACCTGAGAGTCTTCAGTCTCCAGTGAGGATCCATCACTCCATCAGACAGCATCTTCACTCCTGAGTCTCCTGGATGGTTGTAGCTCAGGTCCAGCTCTCTCAGGTGGGAGGGGTTGGACCTCAGAGCTGAGACCAGAGAAGCACAGCCTTCCTCTGTGATCAGACAGCCTGACAGGCTGCAGACACACAAAACAACACACATGTCACATGACCTGAGGGAGCTGTGAGGGCTGCAAGGTCACTGCAGGACTGAGATACTGTTGAGTACTGATGGATCACATCAACATGGTCACTGACTGGTTTCCAGTCACAACCAAAGACCCACTAAAGTCCATCAACCAACTGATAACATTGCTGATGACTATGATTGATCTCCAATATTTCTAATTCTAACACTATGTGACCCCCCACCAGTGTTTTGCTTTCATTGACAATCAAAATATAGATCTGCGTCCTTGGTATCAATCCTGGTACCTGAAACAATTTAAATATTGAAAACAAGCTCTACAACACGTTTATGGAAATATTTGGAAGATACATATTTGATTTAAATCATGCAAGCAAGAAGAATCTTATGAAGGAGAAGAATGAATCGTTGAGGTAAATAAAGACATTAATTGAATCTGACCTGAGAGTCTCCAGGTGACAGTGTGGACTCTTCAGTCCATCACACAGCAGCTTCACTCCGGAATCCTGCAGCTTGTTGTTACTCAGATCCAGTTCTCTCAGACTAGAGGACTGGGAGCTGAGGACTGAGGACAGAACTTCCCAGCTTCTCACTGAGAGGTTACAGCCACTGAGTCTGAAGAGACAATGATTAACAAGAAGAAAATAACATTTGTGTTAAAATGAAATCCTGATAAAATACAATCAGTAAGAACAATGAAAATCAGCTCAGTGAAAGTATTTACGATTTATTTTGTTCTTCTTTAAACAAGAAGAACAAATTAGTTAAATGTGCTCTACTGATTACAGGAAGCACTTTAGTAGGGCTGCAACAACGAATCGATTAGATCGATTAAAATCGATTATTAAAAGCGTTGGCAACAAATTTCATTATCGATTCGTTGTGTCGCGCGACTATTATGTTTGAGTATTAAAAAAAAGTTGAGCGCTCGCGCAGCAGAACAGAGAAGAAAAAAAGCTCCGCCCAGCAGAGCAGCGCTAAGGTAGAGGAAAGACCATCGGAGAGACCCGTAATACTGTTCTGAAACATGCGGAGGAAGAGAAACCAATGCGATCTAAATCCTCCCAGGTATGGGGATATTTCACACTGAAATGGGGGGTGCGGGTCCTAGCGGGCAACGGGGGGCTAGCGGTTTTCTTTGCAGCGCCTCATCTTTTTCCGTTCTAATCGCCGCGCTCGACTTCAAGGTGTAACATTTATTATTGTTCGGTCTGAAACAGCGCGCTCAGTGACGGGTGGTGCAGCAATATTGTTGTCCGGGTGGAAATCAGGAAGAAGGTCGATCCGGGATATTTTCGGGAGGGGCTTTGAAAGTCGGGACGGTTGACATGTCTGATTGTAAGATATGCAAAAGCGACAAGGCCTGACACGGGAGCACCACGGCGATGATTCAGCAACTTAAACATGTTGGAAAAATCTAATCTAAATATTTTTTGTGTCTAATATATTTATTTTGGCGGCTGTAAAGTATACATCATGCGATGTGTGTATGTTTTTTCTGTTAGTCCATTTTATTTGCTTACTTAGGGATGTTCAAGGAGCAATCTGTTAGTGCAAAACACATTTAGAAAGTTCACAGTCAGTTCTATTTTTCAATAAAGGGTTGGAAATTAATGTTTTTAAATGTTTTACTTTTTTATCCGATTCATCGATTAATCGAACAAATAATCGACAGATGAATCGATTATTAAAATAATCGTTAGTTGCAGCTCTATACTTTAGTATCAATATCATGATGAGGCAGATATTTAATGTTTATAAGAGTTAAATACAAAGATAAACTTCTCTATCCTCTATCTGACTTGTTTTAATGAAAGATGTAGATCACAAAGGGAGTGTAAATGAGAAATTCATCTTTATATGTTATTTACTTTCTAAATAAGAAATAAACATCCATCAAACTCTCATCAGATCGTCACTGTAGAGACATTAAAGTCTTCATTCTCTTTCCTACTTCTGCTTTTCTCCTTTTCATTCATTAATTACATCAAACATGACATCACAAAGCCTAAATAAGAGGAACAACAGGATGAACTTGTGATGTTTTATTGTGAAGGAACATTGTGTTTCAGACACTATTTTTTAAACTATTGTGTAAGAAGTTTGTCTCGTCTACAAGACAGTCCTGAGTTAGTCCTGAGTTTTTTCTCCTACTTTAGTTCCTCTGGCTCTTTAGTTATGGATGATTTTATGATGAAAAATATGTTGATGAAACCTGAAATCTTGATGAACAAATTTATAGATTAAGAAAGATCCTTTTTACTCTGCATGGAGCTGATAGTTTAGAGACACATTTAAATCATTGTAGACAAACTAACTTAATCTGACCTGAGAGTCTCCAGGTCACAGTGTGGACTCTTCAGTCCATCACACAGCAGCTTCACTCCTGAATCTTGCAGGTCGTTGTTACTCAGATCCAGTTCTCTCAGACTAGAGGACTGGGAGCTGAGGACTGAGGACAGAACTTCACAGCTTCTCACTGAGAGGTTACAGCCACTCAGTCTGAAGAGACAATGATGAAGTAAACATGAACAATAAGAAGAAAAGATGATCATGTTGAAGTCATGATGAATTAATCTAACTCTTTACTTACAGAGCTTTGTTGGAGGATTTGACCACTGGCAGCAGCCTCAGAAGAGCCTCCTCTGAAGCAGAGTATTTCTTCAGGTCAAACACCTCCAGATCTTCTTCTGATGACAGTAAGATGAAGACCAGAGCTGACCACTGAGCAGGAGACAGTTCATGTGTGGAGAGACGTCCTGATCTAATGGACTGTTGGATCTCCTCCACTAGAGAAGCATCATTCAGTTCATTCAGACAGTGGAACAGATTGATGCTTTTCTCTGGAGACACATTCTCACTGATCTTCTCCTTGATGTACTGGACTGTCTCCTGATTGGTCTGTGAGTGACTTCCTGTCTGTGTCAGCAGACCTTGTAGGGAATTCTGATTGGTCTCCAGTGAAAGACCCAGGAGGAAGCGGAGGAACAAGTCCAGGTGTCCATTAGGACTCTTTAAGGCCTTGTTCACAGCTCTCTGGTAGAAACGTTTGGGTTTACGTTTGATTCTAAAGACTTTAGCCCGTTGGGATGTTGTTTGTTCTTCTGACAGCAGATTGACACCAGAGCTGATGAAGGTCAGATGGACATGAAGAGCAGCCAGAAACTCCTGAACACTCAGATGGACGAAGCAGAACACCTTGTCCTGGTACAGTCCTCTCTCCTCTCTGAAGATCTGAGTAAGTGAGTACATTGAGGCTGCTCTGATATCGATGCCACACTCTGTCAGGTCGGATTCATAGAAGATCAGGTGACCTTTCTGCAGCTGATCAAAGGCCAGTTTTCCCAGAGACTCGATCATCTTCCTGCTCTCTGGACTCCAGTGTGGATCCTTCTCAGCTCCTCCATCGTACTTGACCTTCTTCACCCTGGACTGAACCACCAGGAATTGGATGAACATCTCAGTCAGGGTCTTGGGCAGCTCTCCTCCCTCTCTGGTCTTCAACACCTCCTCCAGAACTCCAGCAGTGATCCAGCAGAAGACTGGGATGTGGCACATCATGTGGAGGTTTTGTGAGGTCTTGATGTGAGAGATGATCCTGCTGGCCTGCTCCTCATCTCTGAACCTCTTCCTGAAGTACTCCTCCTTCTGGGGGTCGGTGAACCCTCTGACCTCTGTCACCATGCCAACACACTCAGGAGGGATCTGATTGGCTGCTGCAGGTCGTGTGGTTATCCAGAGGCGAGCAGAGGGGAGCAGATTCCCCCTGATGAGGTTTGTGAGGAGCACATCCACTGAGGAGGTCTCTGTGACATCAGTCAGGATCTCATTGTTGTGGAAGTCCAGAGGAAGTCGACACTCATCCAGACCGTCAAAGATGAACAGAACCTGGAACTTCTCAAACCTGCAGATTCCTGCTGCTCTGGTTTCACTGAAGAAGTGATGAACAAGTCCCACCAAGCTGAACTTCTTCTTTCTCTGCACATTCAGCTCTCTGAAGGTGAATGGAAATGTGAACTGTATGTCCTGGTGGTCTTTGTCTTCAGCCCAGTCCAGAGTGAACTTCCTTGTTAAGACTGTTTTCCCAATGCCAGCCACTCCCTTAGTCATCACTGTTCTGATTGGTTCTTCTCCTCCAGCTGAGGGTTTGAAGAGGTCTTCTAGTTTGATGGTTGTTTCTGGTCTCCTGGATGCTGTTTCAATCTGTCTGACCTCATGTTCTTCATTGACCTCTGCAGTCCCTCCCTCTGTGATGTAGAGCTCTGTGTAGATCTCATTCAGAAGGGTTTGGTTTCCTTCTTCAGCGATGCCCTCAAACACAGACTGGAACCTCTTCTTCAGGTTGGATTTGAGTTCACGTTGACATTTGGTGAAAATCTCTGAATGAACAAAAAAAAGAGACACAAACCAGATAGTGCTTTACTTTAATGGTATAATATATTAAATGGTGTAATATCTCCCTTGGATTAATCTATTTGTTGTATTTCGCTGCATCTGAAGCTCCCCACAACACTGACTGTGAGAACTATGAACATGGAAATAATTGAAGTGTGTAATAATTAGAGGTTTGTACAAAAAGTCTCTTCACCTTGACCTCGATCTCCTCCCACAGGATTCAGTTCACCTGAAACAAGATGTTTTCTGTGTTACTTTGTGCATTTGTAGTGTGATAATAGCTGGTTTATACAGTCTGTGCTCAAATTACTGTTCACTCATTGAGTGAAAACCAATTATGAAACTCAATTTATAGTTTGTTATAGTTTTCCTCACAGGGTGGTGACCTCGTTATTAATAACATTTAGCAAGAATGGTATATTGATGTTAATCATTTAATTAATGTCACTCATCTAGGATTTATGAAGCACATTCCTCATCTTTACTTCTGTTCTATCTTTATTATACGCATCTGATGTCTTTGTTCCTCTTTTAACAACTTACCTGTAGAGTTCATTTTGGATAATTTTTTAACCAGATCGTTCATTTTCATCTCTTCCAAAACCTTCACGGGCACCTGAACCGAGTCTGTGTCGTAGCATCGTACGATCAGGTCCACTGTGTCCATCCTGTCTGCTTTGTGCAGGTCACATGGTGGGATTGATCGGGGGTCTTCTGGGCTTGGATTGTTCTCCAGGTACCACTTGAACTCTCTGAAGTCCTCCTCCTTGAGCTCCTCTAAAATGTTGAGGATGTCCTTCTTGACTTTCTCCATCTTTCCTTTTTAAAGACACACAAACAAATGTCAACCGTAGAGAACAATCACTGCTCTGCATTTAAAGAACAAACAGCATTATGTTTTAAAGATGGAGTTGTATTGATCATTGGATTTGATACACAATCAATAGAATTCTTCTCCTTCTTTCACCTCTGATGAAGTCAGCGTCCTCTTGGTGGACGCAAGTTGGATGAATCTGTGAATATTGGGGAAGTTTGAAGACGGCTCACAGCTTCACCTGCAACAACATTAATGCATTTATCAAACAAAATCAATTTATAATCAAATAATCGTGAAGCAGGAAGCAAATGGAGACAAATCCAAAGGTTCTGATCTTTTGAAAAAAAAATTGAACCTGATAGTTTGAACATAAAAAATATATTTTTGATTCAGTTCAACGGTTTTGAATAAAATATTTACTATCACTCACTTAATTTTTCTTATTTGGGTTCTAATATTTTTAGTTTAAAAAATATATATTTTCTTATTTTTTTAAGTTTCAACTCATCTTTCACGGTCAGACTTTAGACCCCGATAAGGCGTAGGGGGGCGTGGCATCAACTGAGAGGGGCGTGTCATCATTGATAGTGATTTTTAGCTGTAATTTTGTTTATTTTCGGGTCTTTAAGGAGTGAATGTGTGGTGGTGTGTACGTGTGACTTTTGTTTGTGTTAGTTTGTGTGTGTTTGTAGCCGATCGGCTGCACAGATGAACCTCACGAGGCTGACAGGAAACACGGCGTGAAGCTTCGTGGAGAAGGCGCGCGAGGTGTTGGCGAGCGGCACCCTCGTTCCCGTGCTGCCTCTCGCTGAGCCGGCGGTCAGAGTCACGTCTCGAACGTTCCGCCGCTCGTACCGGACGAGTGAGGCCCGGCCGGGTCGGTCCGGTGGGGGAGGGGGTGAGTGAAGGAGTGAAAGCGGGGATGGGTGGGGTGAGACGGGAGAGGGACGCTCGATCGTGGGATGGAGGTCTCCGACAGCGAGGAGGAGATGGAGGAGGGAGGGTGGGCTTCAAGGTCCCCCACCTGAAGAGAAAGACGAGGGCCAGTAGAGGAGGCTCTCAGGCAAAGAGGGGAGGGGCGTCGAGCAGAGGGGAGGCGGGGGGTGGGGAGTCCGACTCCTCTTCAGGGTGGGGCTCTGCCATCAGCGTCTCCTCAGGTGGGAGGGTCTCCAGCGGGTCCAGGGTGGGGCAGGTGAAGGAGTTCCTGCATCTCACCAAGAACGAGAGGGGAGTGAAGCTGGACCACTTCTCCGACGTGGAGAAGTTTGCTCGCTCCGCCCGACACGGCAGCATGAAGAAGGGAGCTGGAGACTTCACTCAGCAGGAGGTCTACAGGCTGAGGAAGCTCCTCCTCAAACTCAACCGAGAAGGGGGGAGCACAACCGGGACCAAGTGAGGCGTCAGTCCGGCTGAGGAGGTTCCTGAGCGGGGCGGCCCATTGGAAAAGAGACTCCAGATCGTCCAAATTGATTATATTAAATACATTTTATATTATATACCTGTTAGATTGTCCAAAAATTGATATTGCTTTACGTAAAATAAAGGGTTTTTTAAAAAATCAAATAAAAAAAATCTCTCTCGTGCGTGGCTCCAAACTGAAGCTCATTCTGACACCTGCTCAGGTAACCAAGCTGCATTCAACCAACCAATCACCTGGCATCACCTCCAACCTCCAAAATCTCATTCCAAGGTTTAGTGGATCTAACACTAATAGAACAGAGGGAAGAATGGGGGTGATATTGGCACTGTAGGAGCTATTATTTTGTTATTTATTAAATATATTTTTCTTAATTGTTTGGGTAATTGGATGACTAATTGGGTAATGCTGTAGGCACCTGGAGGTTACTTAGGGGCATAGCCAGGTGGGACCAGCATGCACTGGGGTGACGAATATGTTTTTACCAGTTTAAACAGTGAGACAGTTAGACAGCGTATACAAAACTGCATAGGAAAGCATATGGAAGTAAATCTGTGCCATCCGGGGTTGAAATAAAAAGGTGATTGAATTTCTAGCACTGAATATTTATGCATTGAAATTATGTACCTGAATGTTTTTCAACATTAAAACACCGCAAAAAAATTCAACCTAAAAAAAAAAAACTGAAGACATGGAGCTTGTCATTATGAAGTGTCCAAAAACGAAAGAAACCAATAGAAGGCTAAAATATGCCAGCAGAGGGAGTTCTGACAGTGGAGCAGGGTGGGCATGAGTGCTTTAGGGGGGGGGGTGTCAAACTCATTTGAGGTTCGGGCCAGATACTGCCAAGTTGGACCGAACGCGGGCCACTGACGAGGGGGGGACTGTACGGAACCGCACAAGACGGTAACCGCTGGCATCGCAGACGGATTTCTACATACACACGTTCCATTGCGTTGATTTTTACTGTGAAAATCTACGTGCTTCCGGTTTAGCGGCTACACGAGTTGTATGTCATACAGACTGTGGGCCCGCGAATGCGCGATGACACGCGGAGAGTGCATTGTGGGATTTGTAGTATTATGGTGATGCGTGCGACGTACCAGCTCTAATAGTAAATACGTTTGATCATGCGGGCCAAAGATAATTCATTCACGGGCCGGATGAGTTTGACACATGTGCTTTAAGGCACTGCTGCAACACATAAAAGAGACGGGACTAGGTCGTAGGGTCCAGGAAACCGTGGAAGGTTGAGCAAAAAAACAAGAATCTGCACAGTTACGGTACGTGGCGGTGTGCACCGAGTCAAGTTAATGCGACCAGTACAAACCTAAAGAAGAAGGTTCAGTGAAAGGTCGGCAGCTGTGTAGCAACGACGTTACAAAGAAGCGACGCTAGAACACTTAATGTCCAGCACGTCTCCTGAGTAGAGACAGTTCAGCGGGTAAGACGCTCTGTGCTCGTCCTCAGAATCGTGCGCTACATCCCAGCCCTTCAGTACTCCACTAAGTTTAGATGTTTATTCTACCCGGACACATGAGCGGTTTGAGACGTCATCCCTGTGCACAAAGACTGGCTCCATTAAATGAGATTATACTTGTAAAGCTCCATGTAATTCAGGTTACAAAAAGAGTACTAATAATGTGACTCCTTCCAGATCTTCTGTATCTACTGTCCTCTGCTTCGTGTAACAAGAGTACAACTGTTCAGATGAATATTTCATAACCCCACGACCTGATCACATCGTATCCTCCAAGTTTAGTCTCTTTTAGACGACGACACTCACCCGTTTAGCGTCGTTTTAATGGCGGCATTCAGGTCCTCCAGCGGGCCGCAAAGGGCGGGGGGCGAAGAGAGTCGTCCTCAAGGAAAGCTTTGTCTTTGTACATTTTATTTAAGCAAAAATATAATACAAAATGCGAAATTAATTAAAACGGTAATAAAAATATAATCCGATGTGCAGGGAGCACTTCAAACACACGGAACATCTGTCTCAACTGTAATCAGTCCGGATGTTGAGCGCACAGAGAGCGCGCGCGTGTGTGTGTGTGTGTGTGTGCGTGTGTGTGCGTGTGTGTGTGTGTACTTTCAGTCCATGTGGGCAGAAACGGTTTCTTGGTAAAGGCGTATGAAACCTGTTTAAGACACTTCTCCGTCACAAAAGTGAAACTAAATAAAGAGGAACAAAGAACAAGCAGTTGATGATAAACGCCCGAGCGCCCTGTTCGGGGAAGTCATGTGACAAACAAAAAAAGGAAATTCAAACATGACCATTACCCTAAATAAGGAAAATAAGGAGCAAAACAAGCTAGAAGGCTAAATCCTCACTGCTCAAAGAAGAGTCTTTTAGGATAAAAACCAGCATCTGTGGAACAATCCTTGGAACAGCCCCCCTTTGTCACCTGGTCTTCTTCTACATGTAGACTAGTAGGGACCACGTGACGAAGCAGAAACCTTTGTAACATGTTTAAATTGAATAAAAACATTCAGTGAGAGAACAGAGTCTGATGTGAGAGTGTTTTTATTCTTCACTTTGAGGATCTTATCAGTGTCTCACGTATCGGTCTGAAGGTGTTAAACATTTACCTTTATGACAAACTGCAGCTTCTCACAAAGTACACGTTGTTACATACAGGATTCTACTTCCTCATCACATGACATGTTGAACCCTCTGATATCTGCAGTGCAAAGCATTGTGGGTAAGAGTAGCCGGAAAAGAAGCCTGCTTGCACACTGTAAAATGTATCGTGGATTAAAAACCAGCTCTGTCCAAAACAAGCTTTGTAGAACTTCAAAGGTTGTTTTTTTAACCCTTGGCTCTATTTTATTTTAATTTGTTTGTGTCTCTAACTAATGGAACTATGGAAGCCCATTTCCACCCCAAAAAAAGAAGAAAGGTTAGAAAGTCCAAATAATGAGATAAAAAATGATGACTTAAGATATGCGCATGCGCAGGCTCCTTCGTTGTTTGGCGTTAGTTTCCAAACCCTTTTGGCGACTTTTTGTCAAAAGCGACCAGCGACGAGTCCAGCGATCTGGATCAATTGGAGACTTTTGTGGTGTCTGACGTGAAATCACGTGTTGTTTTACAGGTTCTGTCCTCAGCGAGTCCCACAGGAACCTGGAGGCTTGCAGCAGTCCAGCTGCAGTCAGAGCGCAGAGAGACGCACGTCACGTCCAGACTGACAGGCAGCGCGCATGCGCAAAGCCGCTGATTCTGCAGCGTCTTTCCTCGTTTAGGGACTGGCCGTAAACTGGTTCCATAAAGAGAGAACTTTATACAGGACATTTCAATCGTTACTAATCACGAGAAATACTAAATTACCACCCGGACTGTATTTTATCTCCCAATAAGTTTGGTTTATCTCGGACTCGGAAAAACCGAAGATAATTTAGACTCCGCTAAAAGCGGATCACAGTACGTCAGACGTCCCTGTCCCTCCCTGTTGGTTTAGAGGGGGGGGGGCTGAGTGGGTGCAAGATCCTAGAACGTTTACAGATTCTCACAGATTCAAACTTCCCGGTTCAAAAGATCATCAGCGAGACTTTGTTATAACACGAACGACACCTCTCTGTGACCTTAGTGACGTCATCAACCAGCTGCAAGGAGCGTGCGCATGCGCATATCTTAAGTCATTATTTCGACTTTTAAGTAATCATTTTTAACCCTTTTTTGTGTGTCCTCTCAAGGAAAAGAAACAGCCACTTCCTGTTTTTAGTCATTTTTAAACTTCCTCATAGTCTCATTCATTCTCCCTCTGATGTCATTGTTTTTTTTTAATTCTTTTTTTAACCCAAAGTGAAAAGGTTCCCTGTCCTTCTCCCTCTGTGAGTCACTCAGTGCTGCCTGCAGGAGAAAGAGGGGAATATAAACCCTCAAGTCTTCCTGTTGGTTTTCTTTTGTTTGTTTACATGCAACAAATTACAAAAAGATATGAAATTATTGAACGATTGATACAAATTATTCCCTCTCAATCCTTTAGAAGTAAATGGACTGTACATCACTTTTCTGGTGTTCTATTCTCTGACATCATTCACACCCTGATGGTGTTTAGGTTTAAGTGTCTCTAAGGACATGTGGACCCGGGGATCGAACCTCCGACCCGGTGGTTGAAGGAGGACCCTTCTCTCCACGGCCGCCCTGGGAGTCTCCTCGAAGCCCCAGAAGGGGAACGTCTGGACCTTCAGACCCTGACTCGGTTTCTTTGTGACGTGTTCGGGACGTTTCTGGAGGCTCAAACAGGTTCTCGTTCACAACACACTTCCTTTCTGTCCTCTTTTATTTAGTTCAAAGTCAACATCCACGAGGGGAAACTAGTACAGGAATTTGAACCTGAACCCTGGTACATTCTATATTACTTGAGTTTATTTCATGAGGATGGATAGAAAGGCTTTTTTATCCAACAATTGCAAAAGCAAAAAATCCAACAAATGATCGTAATATAAAAAAACGTGGTCACATGCTCACTTTAAATGTAAACAATGTTTCATAATTATTATATGTACATTTTCAGTATAGTTTTCCTCCATTTTCCAATAATAGTCTGATTGATCTGGTGTGAACATTCAGGTTATTTAAATAAAATCAATACATTTTTAATGCTCCAAACATTTTGCTAAACGGCTCAATTCATCTCAGCAGTGAACGTGATGAAGAAAGCGTGACTTGGTTTCCACAGAATCATCAACGTAGCCTCTCTTATTTGTTGGGTTTGTTAATGATGGCGTAGAGCTCGCTGGGATCAGCAGAGGCTCCAGAAGAAGAAGAAGAAGAAGAAGGAGGAAGAGGAGCTTTCACAGTGCAGTAAGTCACCGCATCATCACCATCAACGCCATCAATGACCCGAGCCTGGAAACGAGAGGGAAAGATCACATGATGACGACTTGATTCAACACGACATCAAACGCACACAAAGACCACGAGGCAGAGACAACAAAGTAAAGACAACAAAGCAAAGACAACAACGCAAAGACAACAAAGTAAAGACAACAACGTAAATACAACAAAGCAAAGACAACAAAGCAAAGACAACAACGCAAAGACAACAAAGCAAAGACAACAACGTAAAGACAACAACGTAAAGACAACAAAACAAAGACAACAAAGTAAAGACAACAAAACAAAGACAACAAAGTAAAGACAACAACGCAAAGACAACAAAGTAAAGACAACAACGCAAAGACAACAAAGCAAAGCAAAAATTAATAAAATTAAATACTTTCCATCAGCCTCAGCTCTAATTTGTGCCCAATGCTTAAACTCTCCACCAGGAGAACGATCTGTGTGTGTGTGTGTGTGTGTGTGTGTGACTACACTTGCTCAGCATGTAGCATTGTGAGCATGTTAGCATCATGCTTGTGGTTAGCATGGTGATCCAATCAGCTCAAACCCTTCCTCATGGGTGCAGCCAATCAGAGAGCTCACCCGCGCTGCTCCTCCGGCCGTCTGGGTGTAGCTGACGGAGGCGTAGGCTACGCCTTCCTCGGGGTCGGCCTGCACACAGAAGACAACAACAGGCCGCTCAGAGACGCTGCAGCAGAGTGTCGTAACTTCCCCTTTTCTCTGAGTCCGAGTCAGACTGGTGTAGCCGTGTGGGTGGTGCTGCTGCAGACCGATGGGTGAGTGGGTGTAGCTGTTGGCTGCAGCTGGTGTGGACTCACCGCGTCCTGACGGGGTTCTGGAGCGGGCTGGATCCCATGCTGAGAGCTCATTCCCTGCAGGAAAGCATCCACATTCTTATTATTAGTGCTGCACACGTTTCTACTTCCTCTTCTTCTGTTCAGCTCCACTCTGGATTTAAAGGAGGTTCTTATTGGTGTTTGACCAGGTCTCCTAAAGGATTCCCCTGCAAACTGCATCGTGAAATACTCAAAGAGGAAATCATTCCTTCTCTCAGGGTTCATGTTTAGTCACAGGTGAGTTTAAAATGTGTCCCTGGGAGTCTGCACGTTAGTTCAAGTGTTTTTTGTTGAATCGAGAAGCAACAAAAACAAAGATTTAACTTCATGTGGATTTAAAACTCACGATGTTTTCGTCCGTCTGTGTTTTTTTCCCTGAAAAGATAAAATAAAGTCAATTTTAGCTTCAGCAATAAAATCATTTGATGAGGATGTGTAACTTCTCACCTTCAGCTCTCCGTCTGATGAGGACCAGGAGGATGATGAAGAGGACGAAGAAACCCACCAGCGTGATGATGAGCCACATCCACCAGCCTGAGGGAGGATAAGAACATTTAAACACTTCACCAGGCACCAAACTGACTTTAATAAGTCAATCAGTGTCTTTAACTGAATAATAACCATCAAATAAATGTGATGAGATGTTTCTAATGATGATGTCAGAATAAAACCACATGTGTCTGCTACATGGTCTTTATTGTGTTTTTTTAGAATATTCATCACACTCTATATTATAACCTTCATAACAAGGAGAGAGAGGACGTCACTACCTGTTGTAGAGTCTCTCTGGTCAGTTGCTGTAACGTTCCCCCCCCCCGATGGGCCTCCTTTGGTTTTAGTTGAAAATGAAACACAGACACAAGAAAAGGAGATGAAATAAATGAAGGTTTACTACCTGAGGAGACTGAATGAGGAATAAAATGATGTCATCTTAAAACAAACGTACCTGTTTGTTCACATGAGAACTGACTGCAGGCTTCAAAATGCACAGTTTTTCCACTTTGATTGTTTCTCACTTCACATTTCAGTGACTCATAATAGTTTGACTTCTGATGAAGAGGAGCTTTAAACGTCACAGTGGCTTTACAGGGATTTTGTGATGTCATCACATCAGTCGTATTACCCTTATAAACCCACTTTAATGTGTGTTTACACTCAGAGAATCTCAACACAAAGCAGGACAACTCAACCAGACCCTCGTAGTCCTTTTCCTCCACTGATGAAGATGTTCATAATGTGAGAAAAACAACAAGACAGAAGAGTAACATTAACTTCTTCATCTTTAAAATGATAATGTTTCAGTGTGTGGACAGTTTGAGCTGAAATGATTTCATGTAAATACTCACTTGTAAGAACAAACAGCTCAGACACACTATCTGCACCTTGTTGTCTTCCTGCTTTATCAAAGTCTCTGTTGGTGTAAAGACCAACATCTTCACCTGAGACCTTTCTTATAACCAGAGAACAGTTTGCTGTCAAACTCATTCTGTTGGTTTTAGCTTCTGGAATCACAGAATCCTTCTTAATCTTCCCAAGATTAAACAGCTCCACAGCTGATCCAAAACGACTGTAAAGCCAAGTAGAACCATCACATCTGTCCTGATTCACACGGGTTGAAGGTAAAGTGACGTCATCTCCGGCTCTGACGAGGAAGTGGGGGTCAGGGGGGGTTTGTCCACTTACTATTGACACATATGAAAGAAGTGAGGTAAGAATACAGCTCTTCAGACTCCAGTGACACGCGATGAAGACATTAATAACAGCATGAGACGTCCAGGGGACACTGGACATGACAGTGGACGGTTGGACTCTCCTCACGTTGGTGCAACAGTTGCTGTGTGTTTCCTGTTCTTACCTGTAGCCTGAAGCAGCAGCAGCATCACACAGAAAGTCCTTTGAGTCCCTCTGAGGTCCACCATGGTGTCTCTGCTCCTCAGGGCTTCTGACCGAGTGCTTCTCCCTCACAGACGCAGCTTCTGCTTCCTCTGCTTGGACCAGCGTCACTTCCTCATCGTGCTCGTAGAGACGCCGTGTCACAGCTCTGAGGAGTGGTTTGTTCCTCTTTGCATCTTGTTTCCTCTGAAGTGAAGAGGAAGTGTTTTGGTGAGAATGTGTAACAGCAGCAGCTCTGCAGGTTTGAGCCTTTAGTGGAGACCAGATCACGTGAGAACTCAGCAGGCTGGTTCGCTCCATCAGGATCATGTAAACTAAAGAAGCCCCAAATACCCAGATGTGTCTTTGATGAGCCGTCAGACGAATTTAACAACAAATAAATAAACACGCTGTTTTCTGCATTTCTATTTAGACCAAATATCCCTTTATGGTCTCACCCTCCACCCACGGAGAATAAATAATATCATGACATCATTTGATATTTATTATTAAATAAGAGGAAGTGGGCGGAGCCAACAGACTCTGACCTTCCATCACTCATTTCTTTCAGTCACGTCACTCACACAGTCAGTCTAAACAAAATAACCGTTATTTAACTAAAACGTTTCCTAAACCTTTAACTGAGTATTTCAGTATTTTCCTGAACCTAACGAAGACTTTATGTTGCATAAACCGAACTAAGTACATTTGAAAAGTCTGGATTAATGCAAACACCATGAATTGTAACAAATTACAGAAGCTGCATTTCTAATACAAATAAAGTTGTGTACTTCAGTAGTTGTTTTATCTCAACCTAACTAAGGACTTCTTCTGAATAAAGACGTTTGTTTTGGAATCAGGAATCGTTTATTGCCAACACATGTCAGACATACATGGAATTTGACTTGGCGATTGGTGCATGACGGCAGACGGTAAAATAACAGACCACGTAGTGCAGGAATAAGATCAAAAACATAATAAAATATTTTCTATGGGTTAGAATTAGAGGCAATAACGATGAGGAAAAGAGGAGAGAGAATCTTTTTATTCAGAGTATTTAAAGTATATGAGAATATGAACTTTAGGGTGAAAGTGTGACTGGACTCCTGGTTTGTCAAAGAGAATCACCTGCAGAGTGCTGCCACCTGGTGGCCAAGCACGTAATTACATGTAAATATGAGGCCACTTCCCTCACAGACACATCATTAATGTAATGAAATGAATACATTAAATGTCATTTAGCTGACGCTTTTATCCAAAGCGACGTACAATAAGTGCATTTCCACATAGAGATACAAACTCAGTAGAACAAGTAACAAGAAAGTACATTTTTCATCAAATAAGCAGTTGCAAAACATGTGCCATTATAAGTACAATTTAAGTGCTATCATTTGTTAGTGCTACGGTTTGCTAGTGTTTTAGTCAAGGTAGAGTCTAAAAAGGTGTGTCTTGAGTTTTTGACGGAAGATGTAGAGGCTCTCTGCAGTCCTGATGTCATCGGAGAGCTCATTCCACCATCTGGGAGCAGGACAGCAAAGAGTCGCCATCTCGCCGAGTGCTTTTCTCTCAATGAGGGAGGAACAAGCAGCATACAAAATGCACAATAATATGAAGAAAGCAGAATGTCACAATTGGGACACACAAACCAGGGGCTCTGGTGGTCCTGCTGTTCGTCCACCTCGTCTCCTCCAAGGACGAGAGGAAGGAACCACCAGGACCGAGACCACTTCCCCTTCTCCTTTAAAGTCACAGCGTTGACATCCATCCGGGTTTCTCTCCCTTAAAGACGGAAACACAACTTTCATGTGAAGTTTCCTGTGTGTGAATGTTCCTGATAGCAGGGACTGAGTAGCGTCAATCTTACCTCCGTCCACGTTTATCGTTATTACCACTAATTTGAGTCAAAAACTCAGCTCACGATGGAATGAAGAATAAATAAACCTGTTTACATGGATGAAGACCAAGTCAGAGCCTTCATAAAGGATGACGTAAGTTACTGTGGAAGATATTGATGAGGATTTTGCCACTAACTCAACAGACAGAAAGCTAAACTGCACGAGGTGCTAGCTTAGTGCTTCGTGACCTACGTTAGCTAACGTTAGCTAACGCGGCTCGTATGATGTGGAGGTGGTGAATATAAGAAGAACAGCCACCTCTGGAATATCGGTGCACACTGAAAGACGTTGTTGGACGTCAGCTTTTAAACAGAAAACAGACTGTTTTGAAGCAAACGCAGACGATTGTGTGCACTAACTGACGTAAGAAGGACAGCGCCATTTGCCATGAACGATTCTCACTAAAAGAAGGCGCCAAAGCCCACTGACAGAGCTTCAGAAGACAGAACCAGCCAGCTTATTGGAGCTAGAACTTACAGCCATGATGGAAAACCTTAAAATTGACGCTACAGATGTAAAGGAAGTGAAAGAGATGCTCAGTCAAAAGTTTTGCAAAGTGTTCAAAGAGTTTGAGGATGTTGATGCTGATGCGGTAGCTTCATTGGATGAAGTACATCAACATAATTGGTTTGAACCAATATCAGCAACATATAAGGGACTTAAAATACTGAAAACTGGAGTTCTGCAATGTGGAAAAAAGTGAGAAAGCAAAACAGTGCCACTGGAAATAATTTGGCAAATGAATCTGAACAATGTGATTTTAATGCTGAGGACAGCGTCTCTCGAGTTGGGAAAGACGTGGTAGTAAAAGTAAACGCAGCTCATCTGTGAGCTCCAGCTCGGTAGCTTCATCTGTAACCAGTGTGAAGGAAGAAGCAGAGCATGCAGCACTGATCACACCTTCAGCTGCATTTTAAAAAGAAACAAGCACTTGAACTTGAAGAAGTGCAGATAAAGGCTAAACTGGAACAATTCAACATTGATGCTGTTATTGGGGAATCCAGTGCAAAGCCCAAAGTGCTTGAAGAGCATGACAATGCTAAGGAAAGAGCCAGCAGTTATACATCGAAGAAGTCTTCTCAAGGTAAGAAAAGAGACCATGATCATGATCCCCAACAATGAAGGTGGGCTGTATCAAGTCATGCAGAGGCAAAATGAGATCACTGCGATGCTGTTAAGCAGCAGACTACGTCTTACCTCCCTATTAGGGACATTCCAGTGTTTAAAGGTGACCCTCTTACTTACAAATCTTTCATTAGGACTTTTGATAATGCTGTGGAAAGAAAAACAGACAAGCTTTACTCCTTGGAGCAGTATACTAGTGGGGAATAGAGATGTGTCGTTCGTGAACGATTCGTTCGTTTTGAACGAATCTATACAATCACTCGGAAGTGACGAGTCCGCTCAAAGAGCTATTCGTTCATTTCCTCGTGGCCGCGCATTCGTGACTTTTCAGTCAAGGAAACAGAAATGGTTCGTTCATTTTCCGACTGGGTTTCCGGGGGCGAGTCTACGGATCATTTTTCCCGTGACCTGCATTGGTTTAGTAGAAACAGTTACTTCATTCCCTTTCACATGACCACTGTTTTAGAAAGACATTCATTCACAAGTCATACTGACTGGTTTTGTTTCGGGTCGGCGAGTGTCCGCTGTGCCTCCTGCACATAGCCCGGCGGCGGCATGTAAACAAACACCAACCAGGATGAAAGAAGCGAAACCACAGGGGAGTAAACGGTTTGCAGTTAATGATAAAACAAATCCTAGTGATAGGTCGTTGCACATGTTTGAGTAGAAGCGAGCTCCGTGTCGCGGTCCGCTCTGAGCAGCTGAGCAGCCCGCCAGCTGGAGCGCGGAGTCCCGGACTCCAGCTACTCAAACATGCGCAACGACCTATCACTAGGATTTGTTTTATCATTAACTGCAAACCGTTTACTCCCCCGTGGTTTCGCTTCTTTCATCCTGGTTGGTGTTTGTTTACATGCCGCCGCCGGGCTACGTGCAGGAGGCACAGCGGACACTCGCCGACCTGATTCGGCGTTTGGAGCGGACCAACCCGGATAAACCTCCGCCATGAACTTCCTAAGTACAAACAGCTTATGAAATGCCCTACATGAGAATAAAAGTGCTTGCATTGGACGGATTTCGGCTAGCGAATTGGCTATTTGGCTGTGGAATTGACCCTACCCCCCCCCGTTGAAATGAACGAATGACCCGAAAAAAGATTCGGTCTTTTTACTGAACGAGAATCAAAGAACGGAGTCAGTAAAAAGATCCGAACCTCGCATCACTAGTGGGGAACCACAAGAGCTGGTTTGCTGTTGTGAGCATATGAATACATGTCAGCAGAAAGATGCAACTCAGAGGCCAGAAAGTTACTACAAAAGCATTACAAAGATGAGCTGAAGATAGACGATGCATACATGGACAAGGCATTGAAATGGCCTCAGATCAAACCAGAAGATGGTAAAGCATTAGGTGTCTATGCTCTTTTCCTCATTGGTGGTAGAAACACTATGGACAATATAGAATACATGGAGGAAATGGATAATCCTACTAACATTTTAAGTTATCATTTCAAAGCTTCCCTACAAAGTCAGAGAGAAGTGGAGAACGACGGCATTTGAGATCCAAGAGAGAGGAAGAGGACGAGCAAGGTTTTCTAACTTAGTGGACGATTCATCGATCAGCAGGCAAAGGTGGTTCTGGATCCTCTTTTCAGAGTTGTGGTGGAGAATCAATGATAGAACTACCAGAGAAATAAACATCAGGAAAACACCTTTGCTACAGGTGTGCAGGACACAACCTCAGAGACAATAAGGACACGCAGCCCAGTAAAAGATGTTGTTACAGGTGTCAATCAACCATGTTTATTCTGTCAGAAGAACCATGGCCTGTCTGTCTGCAATAAGAATAAAGATCTGACCAACAAAGAACAGACTTCCTGAGGTCTGAAGGCCTTTGCTTTGGATGCCTTACACTGGGGCACCTTAGTAAACATTGCAGAAAGAGAATGAGGTGTCAGACTTGTTCTCAGGGCCACCCAGAAATACTCCATGTCATCAAAGAACATGCTGGACCGGAAGGAGTTGAAGAGAGCAACGCTATCTCTAGTGTCTGCGTGTCATCAAGAGGTTTGTGGAAGCACTGGGGCTGGAGAAGGAGACTGTGTTCTAGCTGTGGTACCAGTAAAGCTGAAATCCAGAAAGAGTGAACGCATGTAGAGACAGAAGCCTTCATGGATCCTGGAAGCACTGCAACGTTTTGAAGTGAAGAGCTACAAAAAGCACTAAACCTTAAAGGAAAGGGCACCCAGTTTCTTCTCCACACAACGGGTCAAGACCAGTCTAACGGTCACAAATTGATGAATAGTTGTGTTCTTTCAGACCTAGAAGTGTCTGGCATTGAATAAAACTCATACATTGAACAGCCACATCCCAGTAAAGAAAGACGACGTTCCACAACAGGACGACATTTCACACTGGCCTGAAAGACGTGCGTCTCCCTCACTTTGATTCACTTTATAGACAAAGAAGAAGAAGGAATTAACGGAGTAAACAGAACATTGTCCCTCCTCTCCAGGGGAGATCCAACTCACATCCCTGAGTCACTCACAGGTGTCTCTGTTGGGGACAGCAGGTAAATGTGAGGACACGTCCTTTAGAGGTCATGTGACATTTCTATCGTAGATAGAGTGGATTCTAGTGCTTACATTCATACCGCACCGCATGCTGGGATGTGCTGGGCCTCAGAGAACAGACGTGTCCTCCACATCGTCCCCTGGATGCCGGCGTCCTTCCACGCGGTGGATGAGGAGCAGATGGATGCAGTCGCCCTGCTGGAGCTCCGGCGGCTCCCTGACCTCCATCATCACCTTCACCTCTGCACCCACCTGATGTTTGATCTTCATACGGGACGATGAAAAGCACTTTGACTCCCGAATCGAATCCCTCTGAGGCCCCGTTCCATCAGACTCATGTCACATGTCTAATAATGAAAAAACACATTCACTTTCCCACAATGCTTCACTTTGAAGAAGGAGGAGCTGATGCCACAGAACACGGCTCATCAGATGCAGTCTGGGGTTAAAGTGAGAGAGAGAAAAGAGGGAGAGTCGTGTGGAAGCACTTGTTCCTGTTTGTGTTCAGTCTGACATCAACATGTTTTTATCACAAACAAACAAACATCAACGTCTCCTTTGGTGTCATTTGGTCTTTATTATATTGTCACTGTGATACATGTTGGGAATATGAATCCTGTTTACTGGTTTAATCCCATCAGTGACGTCCCTCTGATAAATCAAAAGTTTCTTTCTTTGTGCTAAGTTAGAAAATGTTGCCCTGTCCTGCTGAAGAATTCAAGTCAGAGACAGTCTGGCAGGATGGGGGTTCCTGTCTGGACTTGATTTAAGAGTCGGGACCCGCACGGACAAACAGAGGTTTCTCTGTGTGTATTGATAAGGGGATCGGTTTCTGTTCTGATTTAGGAAGCAAGGTCAGCGGGTCAACTAGCAGCAGATGTGTAAGATAAGGCGGGAGGGCCACACCACACTTCATACAACACTCATACTTTTTTCATTGTTTACGTTAAGTCAGGAGGTCTGGACATTGGATGTGACCGGATCCTTAGAGGCGGGGGGAGAATGGTCATCCCCTACGCCAGCTTAGGGCCAATAGAAATCTTTTCTTTGTCTTTTGGGTTATAAAACATGATGTTCTTGCTGATGTTAGTTAGTGTGTGTTCTTCCGGCCTGCGGGCCGATAGGATTGCTCCTGCCTTTGCAAATGCAGCGCTTATACTTGACCTGTGATCTGATGAATAAATCTACCAGAACGAGAGAAGTAGTTTGGCTGAATTCTTCCAGACGTCCCCATCCAGGCTTCCAATTTTTGAACACGAGCCTCTCTTTTTAAATTACTAACACCTCTGCTGGCCAGGACCAGTCACTGCACCTCATGTTGTTTCCAATAAAAGTCCTTTATTCACATTAGAAACAAACAATTCTATTCCTGTGAAGCCAAAGTAATACATGGAGGCACTAAACGTTGTACTATTATATAACGTTAATACAAACACAAGTACATGATGTTATCTGTCATTTAACCTTCTTCAGAGGTTTGATGAAGCTTTCAAAAGGTTTTTGTTCAGAACAAACCTGATTATGTGGAATTAGATTTGATTCCACTGAACACATTTAGAAAGATTTGAAGTTAAAATCGGTTCAACAAAAATTACACGTTGATATTTTACTTATTTTTGACATTACAAAAATCCTTGAAAAAAATAGCAAATGAAAAACACACAAATCTCCATGTATCTCATATTGAGGAGAGGGGGGTGATAATCAAAAGCTTTTTTCTTAGTGCTGAGTTAGAAAATTGTTGCCCTGTTTTGCTGAAGATTTCAAAGTCAGAGACCAAGCAGGATGTGCCAGCAAGGCCAGACAGTCTGGCAGGATGGGGGTGCCCTGACTGATGTCGTTGAGAACTAGAAAACAGACGTATAAACAGAAGCTTCTTGGGTTACATATATATGGGAACGGTTTCTGTCCTGACTGAGGAATCAAGGTCAGCAGGTCAACCAGCAGATGTGTAAGATAAGGGGGGGTTCACACCACACGATCCAACATCCACACTCTGTTCATTGTTTACGTTAAGTCAGGAGTTCTGGACATTGAATGTGACCGGATATTTAGATGCGGGGGGAGGAAGATCCTCCCCTACGCCAGCTTAGGGCCAACATAAATCTTTTCTTTGTCTTTCGGGTTATAAAACATGATGTTCTTGCTGATGTTGGTTAGTGTGTTCTTCCGGCCTGCGGGCCGGTAGGATTGCTCCTGCCTTTGCAAACGCAGCACTTATACTTGACCTGTGATCTGACGAATAAATCTACCAGAACGAGAGATGTTGTTTGGCTGAATTCCTCCAGACGTCCCCATCCAGGCAGATGAGAGACCTTTTTATAAAATGTCTTCTTGAACATTGTGACACATAAAGATTAAGATTAAACCCTAATTCAATTAGGAGCCAACATCTAAATGATGATTATTGATTCATCCACAGAGGCATCAAGCACAGAGACATTAAAACACACCTCGCTGAGCTCTTTCACACGTTCATCTCCAACACCACAAGTCCCAGAGAGCTGTGGACCCCCAGAGTCCAGACCAGCTCAGGTACCCCTCACCTGCTCCACCTGCATCTACACCCACATGGACCTACATCAGCTGTACAGATTGAACTATGTGGTGAGCAGAGAGGACGGTTCTCCACCAGGAAGAGACTCTGCCTCCTAAAGACGACCCAGATACACTGATGAACCAGAACTGAACCTGAACCCAGGATAAAGAGGTTCAGTGAATGTGGTGTTGAAGGTGTGGAGGCGGATCAGTCTGTCAGAGGAGACTTCATAGAAGGACAGAGAGCCAGCAGGACAGTCCACATACACTGCTACTCTATCAGAGGATGAAGAGGAGGAGGTGATGGGTATTAATGTCTTGTTGTGAAGGACATAGTAATCTCCATAAGAGCAGATCAGACTCCAGGACTGATGATTCTCTCCAAACCAACAGTCATAACTGACTCCTTTCCTCTTGATTCCTCTGTAACTCACTGATACATAAACTCTTCCGCTCCACTCGACCTCCCAGTAACAGCGACCAGTCAGTCCAGTTCCACACAGCAGCTGAGGTCTGAGGTCAAATCTGTCTGGATGATCAGGATATGACTGAACCTCCTCCTTCACAAATGTCACCTTCCTGTTGTTGTCAGACAGTTTGAGTTCCCTGTTTACGGTGTTTGTGTCGATTGTGAGTTCACAGGAATCTGATGAGAGAACAAGACACAATACAGCTGCAGTTATGAATCATGTGTTCATCTAGTGACACTTTGATGATGACATCACAGAGGTGAATGAGTGATGTCACAGTGTGATGAATCCAACTCAAAGCACACTTACACTTCTTCAGACCTGGTCTCAACCATAGGACTCCAGCAGGCTCCACCCTGAAAGGAGTAGGGGGGTCAGAGCAGCATGGAGACATGGACATGACATCACTCTCATACACACAGCTTGGTCCTTCATGTCCACATGGACCACCTCTTCTTCTTCTGATCATCTATTATCATCAGTATTCTACTGAGCATCATCTTCCATGTCCCTCAGTGTCCTTCAGCAGTCAGTGAATCAATGTTTAAACCTGCATCAAGTGGTTTCTTTGTCCTTGTGGTTCTGTGAACACAACATGTGACATGTGACCATCTTCAGAAAGGAAGATGATCTATGTGTCCCTCAGTCGTCTCCCAGCATCACGCTGTCAGCTGATGTGGGCGTGTCCACGTTTAAACAACCAACCAATCAGACCCTGTGTCTCTGAACCAATCACGTTGTTGCTGTCAGGTGTCGTTTCAGTTCCTTTGTGGGGATGGAGTTGCTGCTCCGGCTCGGTCCAGCAGTCCGTGCTGCAGGTCGGGTCACCGAGCTCCGCTTTGCACGTCAGCGCCACGTTTACCACCTGCCTCTGGACACGTGACACAGTGACAGCGACGATACGCAGGCAGGACGTCAGACACGCTGCTTCACTTTAACAACCCCATTCTCCATCGTTTCATCATTTTAAAGAACTTCACTGATGTGGTTTTTCTCTGTGCTTAAATACAGCTGCAGGCAGAGACATGTGGGATCACACCTGGCACACGCAGCACAGCAGCCAGTAAACACACAGCATGCAGCAGGTGAGTCTATTTAATGAGCTTTATTTTACTTTACACCTAATTCAGATGTTTGAATAATTGTTTACTCTATTAAACATCACTGATCTTGTTAAAAGAAGAAAAAAATGATTTAGATGTATTTACTGTCGTATTATGACTCACAAGATCAGTGATGAATCTCAACATATGAAGAAGAGAAGAAAATCAGTAATTTTATTGCCTATTGCCATCATGTATCTGTATTAATAGATGAACATCAGTTTTATGTATTTGCCTTCAGGTGAAGGAGCAACAGACACATCCCGCCGTAATTCTGCACTACTAAATCTAAATCTTAGTCTCGCCTACGGCAGCCAATGGGCTTGAGCCAGCCCTGCATGAGGGACACAAACAGTTTGAGTCTCTGGTAGTTTGAGGCCAGCTTGGTGTCTCAGGGTCACATGACCAGACTGACAGTGGGACAGAGAAAAGATTTCCAGCTCTCCCTCCTCTACCAGACTGATGGTCTGTGGCTGCAGCCTCTTCATACCTGAGAGTCTCCAGTCTCCAGTTAGGATCCTTCAGTCCATCAGAAAGCAGCATCATTCCCGAGTCTCCTGGATGGTTGTAGCTCAGGTCCAGCTCTCTCAGGTGGGAGGGGTTGGATCTCAGAGCTGAGACCAGAGAAGCACAGCCTCCCTCTGTGATCAGACAGCCTGACAGGCTGCAGACACACAAAACAACACACATGTCACATGACCTGAGGGAGCTGTGAGGGCTGCAAGGTCACTGCAGGACTGAGATACTGTTGAGTACTGAGGGATCACATCAACATAGTCACTGACTGGTTTCCAGTCACAACCAAAGACCCTAGTCCATCAACCATCTGATAACATTACTGATGACTATGATTGATCTCCAATATTTCTATTTCTAACACTGTGTGACCCCCCCCACCCGTGTTTTGTTTTCATTGACAATCAATATATAGATCTGCATCCTTGGTACCAATCCTGGTACATGAAAGAATTTAAATATTGAAAACAAACTCTACAACACTGTCACGATCATGTGGCGGAGCCAAATGCAGCACAACGGCACAGAGTGTTTAGTTAATGTCTTTATTAAACACGGCTTCACAGCAGGCGTTCGGGCACAATGAGAGGCAGAGCAGAGTTCAGTCCTCAGGGTTGGGGTGACGCTCCGGGTGGCCAGGGAGGAAATGCGGGGGCAGTCAGGGGAATCGCCGGGCAGACCGGGGAGCAGGCAAACAGAAACCCGAGGCGCTCAGGCAGAACTCGTGGCCGGGAACAGAAGGCTGAGGTGCTTACCAGGGCGGAGACAGACGAACAGGTCGGGAACAGGCAGGGTCAAAACCGGGAGATCAGTCCAAGGGAGAGTGCTGGAGAGACTTTCATAACACGAAGAACAATCTGGCAATGACAGGCTGCGAGTGCAGTGCTTAAGTAGCGGGGCTGATTGTAGATTGTAGTGGAGCAGGTGTGAAAGGCGAGAGAGGCCGCAGTGATGAGGAGGCAGAGCTGGCAGGTGAGTGTGACAGAACCCCCCCGTCAAAGGGTGTCTCCTGACGTCCCAAAACGATGTCACCGAGGGAGGGAGGGAGGGGAGGGTTCTGGGGGATTCTCCTCAATACTCCTCGGACTCGGCCCGGTCCGAATCGTGAGCCGGATGGGAAGGAATCTGGAGGAGGGGCGCGCCGTTCTCCTCTGCGGACTCCTCCGATGATGAGAAGGAGTCCTCCGTCTCGTCAGGGACGGCTGTGGATGCAGCAGTGCGGGTACTGGGACGGAGCCTCTTGGCTGCTGGGCGGGTCCTGGAGGGCTGGTCCGGGTGTTGCTGGTGGAAGCTGGTGATAAGTCGTGGGTCAACAATAAAACCGGCGGGGATCCAGGATCTTGTCTCCGGACCATAACCCTCCCAGTCGACCAGGTTATGGATGCCCCTCCCACGGCGGTGGGAGCGGATGAGGTGTCGGACAGAATAGACAGGGCCTCCATCGACGATGCAGGGAGGTGGGGGGGCCGGGGTGGCGGGGACGAGAGGGCTCTCCGTCACAGGCTTAATCTTAGAAACGTGGAAAGTAAGGTGGACTGCAGCAGCGTTGATGATCTTGAGAATTAAGAATGGGCCAATGAACTTCTGGGCTTTCTGGTTTTTTGGAGTCGTCACGAAGAGGAAGGTCCTGGGTCGATAACCAGACCTTCTGCCCCACCTGGTACATGGGCACGGTGGAGCGTCTGCGGTTTGCCGAGGCGGAGTATCGTGCCACCGACCGCTGGAGGTTGGCCCTGGCCTGGGCCCAGGTGCATTGGCGGATGAAGGTCTGTACAGCTGGGCAGAAGACCTCCTTCTCCAGGGCTGGGAACAGGGGTGGTTGGTACCCGTAGGCGCACTGGAATGGGGAGAGGCCGGTGGACGAGCTGACCAGTGTATTGTGGGCGTACTCCACCCACATCAGTTGTTTGGACCAGGTCGACGGGTGGCTGGAGACCATGCACTTGAGGGTCGCCTCCATCTCCCGGTTCTTCCGCTCCTTCTGGCCATTGGACTGGGGGTGGAACCCAGAGGACAGGCTGGCCGTGGCCCCGATGAGGGTGCAGAACTCCCTCCAAAAGACAGAGGTGAACTGCGGTCCCCGGTCCGAGACCACGTCTACGGGGAGGCCATGGAGTCTGGACACGTTGCTGAGGATCACCTCCGCAGTCTCTTTGGCCGACGGAAACTTAAGCAAGGGAATGAAATGCGCCATCTTGCTGAACCGATCTACCACCATGAGGATGGCGGTGTGCCCTTGGGATGGTGGTAGGTTGGTTACAAAGTCCAGGGATACGTGGGACCAGGGGTAATGAAGGACCGGAAGTGGGTGCAAGAGTCCAGCCAGAGCATGGTTGGAAGACTTGTTCCGGTTACAGACGGGGCAGGCTTTAACGAACTCCTGGACGTCCTTGTCCAGGGACTCCCACCAGAACCGGCGCTGGAGAAATTCTTTGGTTCGCTGGATCCCTGGGTGGCAGATGAGATGGGTACTGTGGCCCCACTGGAGCACCTCAGATCGGAGTTGCCTCGGGACAAAGAGTCGGTTGGGTGGACAGGCGCTGGGACCTGGCTGCTCCTACAGAGCTGCCTGGACCCTCTCCTCGACTCCCCAAGTGATGGCAGCAGCCAGGCGAGCTGAGGGAAGGATGGTGTCCGCCTCTGTAGCACCCTCCTCCTCCCCCTTCAGAAATAGGCGAGACAGGGCTTGATGTTGCGGCTACAATCGTCGATGTAATCCTCCATCGCCTTTCTTTCTGGTGACGAGATGGAGTACAGGCGGCCCCGGGGAGGGCTGGTGCCAGGGAGGAGGTCAATGGCACAGTCATACGGCCGTTGCGGAGGCAGGGAGGTAGCGTTTGACTTGCTGAAGACCTCCTTGAAATCGTGGTACTCAGCAGGCACGCCCAGCAGGTCCGGGGCTGAAGTGGGGCAGGACCGGGGCTGGGGGACAAGGGCTTGTTTCAGGCAGACTTGATGACAGGCTGTGCTCCACCCCAGGATGGACCCTGTCGCCCAGTCGATGTGCGGGTTATGACGACGAAGCCAGGGGAACCCCAGGAGGAGCGGGATCCGAGTTGAGTCCAGGATGTGAAATGAAATCGACTCGAGAGCAGCATCTGGACAGGGACAGTCTGGTGGGTGACCATTCTGAGGGCGTGACCGTCCAGGGCATTGGTGGGCACGGGCTGGGGCACTCTCCCAATCTCCAACTGCCGGGCTAACTCGCTGTTGATAATGGATACGTCTGCCCCCGAGTCAATGAACACCGCCAAATATTTGTAAGATACATATTTGATTTAAATCATGCAAGCAAGAAGAATCTTATGAAGAAGAGGAATGAAGCGTTGAGGTAAATATAGACAATAATTGAATTCCAACCTGAGAGTCTCCAGGTGACAGAGTGGACTCTTCAGTCCATCACACAGCAGCTTCACTCCTGAATCCTGCAGGCCGTTGTTACTCAGATCCAGTTCTCTCAGACTAGAGGACTGGGATCTGAGGACTGAGGACAGATCTTCACAGCTTCTCTCTGAGAGGTCACAGCGACTCAGTCTGAAGAGACAACAATCAACAAGGAGAAAATAACATTTATGTAAAATGAAATCCTCTTGGATGATGAGTTTGAACTAAAATAAAATCAGTAGTTACAAAGAAAAATGTGTTTACAATTGTTTTTCTACTTTAAACAAGAGGAAATGACAGTTAATTTTCTCTACTGTTTACAGGAAGTACTGTAGGATCCATATCGGGATATTTTGTTTTTGCTTATTAGCTAAATACAAGATTAAGCTTCTCTATCCATCTAGGTAAAAGCCCCGTGTGTGGACAATACACATGTATAGTTTCACAGGTTTACACACTAAAACTAAAAGTCATATTGATGAAAGCAAAAGGTTTATCTTGGAAAGTCTTGTTGTCATAATACAAGGGAACATACTGTAGATGAGTGTGTTTGGATGTGAAAATCAGTATATGTATTTTGATATTTGTATGGGACACACAAAAAAAAGAAGAAACTCTGTTTCACTTGGGAAAAAACTACTTACAGGGGCTTTATCCCCATAAAACATAAAGGACAAAGCCTGGAATCTCCGTTATGTTAGCCTAGTGTGTGGACAGTATATCTGTAAAGGTTTTACTTTGATTGAGTAAAGCAGAACAAATAAAGAGAGACTTTAGTGGAGGCCTCACGGCCACTTCACGCACAGGGCAGGCAATGCAGCTCATATCTCACCGTTTGCTGTCAAAATTATAAGTCCCGCCTCTTTATGGAATCGTCAGAGCCAATGAAATCGAGCCAGACCCAAGTGGGATAGATCGCCCGATTTCCTGGCCAGTAAAAGGAGGAGACGTGTGGAGCGAGAAATGACGCTCCGCTCTGAGGGTGAAGCCCCGCCCCCCTTTCCCATGTAAACAAGACGTAATGTTTTGAAAGAGACACACACACGCGCTAAGCGTTTAGCATTCGAGCCCCCGGGAATTATGCATTCTTTCATTGAAAACTAAAACTAAAAATAAGGCAATTTGTGTTTAAAAATTCATAATGTGATTTGAGTGCTTTGTGTTTGTTTTGTTTGGCGATTAGTGGCTTTAAGGCTGAACGCCCCTTTACGGTAACGCCTGCAATGGAAGTGCTTTTTTTAAATAATGCGCCGTTAAAGCCGTTGCGTAGCCACGCTTTCCCAAAGAGACACTCAACTCTTCGCAGAAACGAATAAACGGAAGGTCTTCTACAGTCTCTGATAGAAGATTATGAAAGAATAACGCATACTTCTCGCTAGAAATGCCATCGAAATGCAAAATTGTATTGTGTTTTTCACAAATAATATGCCGACCGTCCGCCATGATTTTCTTTTCGCTAACGGGAAACTTGAGGTCCCGTGACCTATTTGCAAAGCAATGTAAATGAATGGGCCAAAAGAAACATAGTAACGTTATTTTGGGAAGAAACGTAACATGACTACGTTTATTAAGGTGGAACAACGTAGCCATTTCACGCTTTTTTTGGAGACTGGGTTGGCTATTTCAGTGCTTTCTGCTGTGTCATCACAGGTGAAAAACAATCACCACAGTAACGGCGAGTGTGAAAAGTGGTCGGTGAAAGTTTGTCTTGTCTACAAGACAGTCCTGAGTTAGTCCTGAGTTTTGTCTCCGACTTTAGTTCCTCTGGCTCTTTAGTTCTGTAGTGATTTTATGATGAAAAATATGTTTATGAAACCTGAAATCCTGATGATCAAATTCATAGATTAAAAAAGATCCTTTTTACTCTGTATGGAGCTGATAGTTTAGAGACACATTTAAATAATTGTAGACAAACTAACTTAATCTGACCTGAGAGTCTCCAGGTCACAGTGTGGACTCAGTCCATAACACAGCAGCTTCACTCCATAATCCCGCAGGTTGTTGTAACTCAGATCTAGTTCTCTCAGACTAGAGGACTGGGAGCTGAGGACTGAGGACAGATCTTCACAGATTATCTCTGAGAGGAAACAGAAACTCAGTCTGCAGAGACAATGATTAAAAGAAGAAAATAACATTTGTGTTAAAATTAAATCCTGATAAAATACAATTAGTAAGAACAATGAAAATTAGCTCAGTGAAAGTATTTACGATTTATTTTGTTCTTCTTTAAACAAGAGTAACAAATTAGTTAATTGTGCTCTACTGATTACAGGAAGTACTGCAGTATCCAGTGTTAGGAAAGTTCAATTTCTACATGAACTAGTTCAAAGTTCAGTTCACAGATTTTAAAATGAACAAGTTCAGTTCATAGTTCAAACTTCAAAATATTTGAACTAAGTTCACAGTTCCAACTAGTTCAGTTCTTTTTTTCCATATGTTATTATATAGCTATTATTTTTCAAAATTATTGCCACAGTCCATATAGAACCACAGACAGCAATTATTTCATCAGTTTTAACACTGAAGCTATGCATCAGATTCAATCTTCATATCCAATTTTGAATCCTTATCCAACCAGGGTTTACATTAGCATTGAGGAGACAGCATTTCCCCATTGTTGCTTTAATGTTGCTGTCCATTCACTTCATACTAGCAGCAGCTGCAGCGTTCACCCCTACAGTACATTCTCAAACACATGCTACTTATTAAGGCGCGTTTACGGTGTGATTTCTATAGAAATCTGGCACCCTATTTGAACGATGTTAACCTGAAAGAACGTGCTGTTCATAGACACCAGAATGAACGAGTTCACAGTGACGTTCATCGGGCGTTAATACAGTACGTTCAGTTCACGTTCACCCAAAATATGAACGAGTTCATGAACGATCGTTCAATGAAGGCGTTCAGGCACAACACTGGCAGTATCAATATCATGATGAGGCAGATATTTAATGTTTATAAGAGTTAAATACAAAGATAAATTTCTCTATCCTCTATCTGACTTGTTTTATAGAAAGATGTAGAGCAGTGGTTCTCAGCTGGTTTGGCTCCGGGACCCACCATCACCCCTTAATACGACCCAACCTGGCACACGCTGCTGAAAACATGGGACGAGCCGGCTAAAAAAATGACACTCTGCATTAAAAAAGTCCCTTCAAAATAAAATCACAGAATTAATTTTTTTGTGATTTAAAAAAAAAATTCTAATTAATTTATAAGGCCTGCGACCCATTAAAATCAGGTCTGTGACCCACCAGTTGAGAATCACTGATGTAGAGCACAAAGGGAGTGTAAATGAGAAATTCATCTTTATCTTCTGATTTCATGTTATTTACTTTCTAAATTAGAAATAAACATCAAACTCTCATCAGATCGTTACTGTATAGACATTAAAGTCTTCAGTCTCTTTCCTACTTCTGCTTTTCTCCTTTTCATTCATTAATTACTTCTGCTTTTCTCCTTTTCATTCATTAATTACATCAAACATGACATCACAAGCCTAAATAAGAGGAAAAACAGGATAAATCTGTGTTACGTGTTATTTAGCTGATGCTTTTATCCAAAGCGACTTACATTGCATTATAACCCGTGCATTACATTTTTGCTTGGGGAGCAATTAGGGGTTAGGTGTCTTGCTCAGGGACACTTCGACATGGCACATGGGGCAGCCGGGATTCAAACCACCAACCTTACGGCCCTCAGCGCACTGCACTACTCCATGCGCCACCATCCATTGTTTTATTGTGAAAGAACATTGTGTTTCAGACACTATTTTTTGAACTATTGTGCAAGAAGTTTGTCATGTCTACAAGACAGTCCTGAGTTAGTCCTGAGTTTTGTCTCATAATTGAATTCCTCTGGCTGCTTAGTTCTGGATGATTTTATGATGAAAAATATGTTTATGAAACCTGAACTCTTGATGAACAAATTAAAAAATTAAGAAAGAAGATTAAGAAAGATCCTTTGACACTGCATGGAGATGATAGTTTAGAGACACATTTAAATCATTGTAGACAAACTAACTCAATCTGACCTGAGAGTCTTCAGGTGACAGTGTGGACTCTTCAGTCCATCACACAGCAGCCACACTCCTGAATCCTCCAGGTCGTTGTTACTCAGATCCAGTTCTCTCAGACTAGAGGACTGGGATCTGAGGACTGAGGACAGAGCTTCACAGCTTCCCCCTGAGAGGTTACAGTCACTCAGTCTGAAGAGACAATGATCAACAAGAAGAAAATAACATTTGGGTTAAAATGAAATCCTGAAAAAATACAGATAAATATCAGTAAGAACAATGAAAATTAACTCAGTGAACGTATTTACAATTTATTTTGTTCTTCTTTAAACAAGAGGAACAAATTAGTTAATTGTGTTCTACTATTTACAGGAAGTACTTTAGTATCAATATCATGAGGAGGCAGATATTTAATGTTTATAAGAGTTAAATACAAAGATAGACTTCTCCATCCTCTATCTGACTTGTTTTATAGAAAGATGTAGAGCACAAAGGGAGTGTAAATGAGAGATTCATCTTTATCTTCTGATCTAACTGTTTGTTATTTACTTTCTAAATTAGAAATAAACATACATCAAACTCTCATCAGATCGTTACTGTAGAGACACATTAAAGACTTCAGTCTCTTTCCTACTTCTGCTTTTCTCCTTTTAATTTATTAATTACTAGGGCCGGGACTTTAGCGCGTTAATTACGATTAATTAATTACAATTATTAACACTTATTTTTTGCACCGCGGAACGTTTCTCACTGGATGAGTTTCGGCGGACCGATTATACTGGAGCACCAACTAGCGTTCATGACTTCAGACAACAACAAACCACAGTGAACATGAACGAAGAAGCGGACGAGACCGTGTTGGGTGGCCCCGTGAATGGGAAATCTTATTATAATAAACACACGGATGGAAGCGTCGATAAGAGCGTGGTTGTGTGCAAGCTGTGCAACAAGGAATTCGCATCGAGCCTCAAGTATCACCTCAACGCAAAACAATTAGCAGCTAGCGTGGACGTTAGCACGACTGAAAAAAAAAATACTTCTCACTGTTCTCAGGTCAAATATTTATGCAATTAAAATGTGATTAATTTTGATTAATTAATTACAACGCCTCTAATTAATTAGATTCATATTTTTAATCGAGTCCCGGCCCTATTAATTACATCAAACATGACATCACAAGCCTAAATAAGAGGAAAAACTATTGTGTAATATGTTTGTCTTGTCTACTATGGAGGAAAAAAATGACTTAAGTATAAATAAATATATATAAATGTATAAATAAATACAGGAATGAATAAATAAATGTGTACATAGCACCATTTTGGTGCTATTGGACCTGACTGCTGCATTTGACACCGTGGATACGCCATCCTCATCTCCCGTCTTCAACATGTTGTCGGTCTCCAGGGAGCGGTGCTAAATTGGTTCTCTCATATCTCACAAACAGAACTTTTTCTGTAATGCTCAATGACTTATACTCCTCGACTGCCTCTCTGTTATCCGGTGTGCCTCAAGGATCCATTCTTGGTCCTATTCTGTTCTCACTCTGTATGCTGCCATTCGGTCAACTCATCTCAAATCAAAACGTTCAGTTTCACTTCTACGCAGACAACCTTCAGATCTACCTTCCTGTGATTATGAACAATCGTTCTGCGCTGGACCCTGCGCTGAAAACTGCCTCCAGGACATCAAACAGTGGCTTTCCCAGAATTTCCTTCATTTGAATGAAGGAAAGACTGAGTACATTCTGTTCAGCCCAGATTCAACAAACAGTTCTCCCAGTTTTCGTCCTCTGACACCTCAGTTCGCACCCACTGTGCGTAACCTGGGTGTTATATTTGACAAAGGTTTGAATTTCGATGAACAAAACAGTGCAGTTGTGAGGGCAAGCTTTTTCCAGCTAAGGTTATTAAGCAAGGTCAAACCATTCTTGTCCCGAGCTGACCTTGAGAAAGCTATTCATGCCTTCATCAGCTCGAGGTTTGATAGTCAATCACTCCTTAATCGACTTCAACTAGTACAAAACGCTGCAGCACATCTTCTCACCAACACTTCTAAGCGCTCACACATCACTCCGGTTCCCTCTCAGGGAACTCAAGCTGCATAAAAACGCTATGGGAACGCCTCTGCGTGACCGCGTCATGAAGCACGTGTGAAATTTAACCAATGGCGAGCTGGTACGTCATAGGCGGGGGACGCCGGGACCCGGGACCAGGGCGCTATAAAGGGACCCGAAGGGCAGGACCATTCATCTCTGTGCCTTCATCTAGTGCGTACAACGTTTTTTCCATCTAGTAATGGCTGAGCGGTTTGTCCAGTGTGTCCCCCCTTGTACCAGTTTTATTACGGGCAGTGACTCACACGCCTTGTGTGTTGTCTGCATAGGTGTGGAGCACGCTCAGATAGCCCTTGATGGGTCCTGCGCACAATCAACGAAGGCTACGCCACACAGTTCAGGTGGCGGCCGCCTCGATTTCGCGGGGTACTACCCACTTTGGTAGACCCCCAGCAGGCGCGGATATCTGAGCGAGAAGTACAGACCCTGCTGCGGATGGGAGCTTCAGAGCGAATTCTCCCTCCAGACAGAGAGTCGGGCTACTACAGCCGCTACTTCACCGTTCCAAAGGAGGATGGGGGTTTGCGTCCGATACTAGATCTCCGCCGTTTGAACCGCGCTGTTGCGGAGTTGAGCTTCAAGATGCTCACTCTCAAACAGATCGCGGCACAGATCAGGTCCGAGGACTGGTTTGTCACGGTAGATCTTCAGGACGCTTACTTTCATATAGGTAGACCTGTTTGCCTTCAGAGAGACCACTCACTGTCCTCTGTGTTTCTCCCTCTCGCATCCTGCCCCCAGATGCAGTGCAGGTGCAGGCATGGCCGAGGTCATGTCTGTACGCCTTTCCCCCGGTTGCTCTGCTCCCGGGGATTCTGGAGAATGTCCGTCAGGACGGTGGCCTACTGCTAGTAGCCGCGCTCTGGCCGGCCCTAGTATGATTCGCGGACCTTTTGTCGCTCCTCGCAGGTCCTCCGTTGGAGACCCCCATCAGGGTGGACCTGCTGTCTCAGGCATCAGGGTCCATTGTTTACCCTTGCCTCGAGCTATGGAAACTGTCGGCGTGGCCCTCGAGGGGACCCGCCTCCTAGGAGCCGGTCTCTCGACCGAAGTCGTGGAGACCATCCGCCTCTCCAGAGCCCCCCGCCACGAGGAAGGCGTACGCCGGTAGTTGGAAGCTCTTTGCCACTTGGTGTGGGAAACGACAGCTGGACCCAGTTAACTGCCCAGTCGGTTCAGTACGGGAGTTCCTGCAGGGGCGTTTTTCCACAGGTTTATTCCCGTCCACCAGAGATGGGGACTCGAGTTGGAGACTCGGACTCGAGTGCGACTCGAGTCGCACACACGGTGACTTCCGACTCGACTTCAGACTCGTCCTCGAAAGACTTCAGACTCGACTCGGACTCGAGCTTTGGGACTCGTGAACAATGTTTCATTTTAGGAAAAATCTGATGAGCTCGCTATATCGCTCCCTCCGTTACCTGCCTACGTAACGCGTACATTGACACATATTGCTGGCTGCGCACGCGCGGCCACACACGAGAAAGATGTCGAATGCCGCTGCTGGGTGGCGCTGACGGGAAGGCGGTGGTGCCGCTGGTGCCGCTGGCGGTCCGACCGACGGTTCGCTGACGTCGGGACGTATGCGTTCCAGCGGCGGACCGTTTACTCTGCGATCTCCTTTAACTGTCTCTGTTCTGCTCACTGAAGCAAAACAATACGTGGACAAAAAATATCAGAGCCAAGAGCAGCGTGTGTAGTCAACTACTGCTGCTAACACATCCCGTCAGACCAGGATTATTTATTTATATCCGTTCATGAACTTTTCTCCTCGTTACCCTGGTAACCGCTGTCATTACAGACGGTTGCGTCGATTCTTACTGTTAAAATCTACGTACTTCCGGTTTAGCGGCTACGCTTCGTATTTTCATTTTATGGGAAAAACCACAAAAAAAAACATTAAGTAAAGAGTAAAGGAGGAGTAAAAAGTTGTTGGTATGTTTTTTTTACGGTAAAAGGGACGTTGATAAGAGATGGGGACTCGAGTTGGAGACTCGGACTCGAGTGCGACTCGAGTCAAACACACGGTGACTTCAGACTCGACTTCAGACTCGTCCTCGAAAGACTTCAGACTCGACTCGGACTCGAGCTTTGGGACTCGTGAGCATCTCTGCCGTCCACCATCAAAGTATATGTGACGGCCCTGTCGGCAGCCCATGCCCCACTAGACGGGCATTCTCTGGGGAGAAACCCGCTGGCATCCCGCTTCCTTCGTGGCACCCTGAGGCTAAGGCCAGCAGCCAGCACTAGAGTTCCGTCTTGGGACTTGGCCATCATACTAGAGGGTCTCTCCGGTGCTCCCTTCGAGCCCATGGCGGAGGTTGCAGTGAGTGCACACGTGCTTCATGACGCGGTCACGCAGAGGCGTTCCCACAGCGTTTTTACGCAGTGTCTCGTTCCCTTCAGGAACAAAAGTTACATACGTAACCGAGAGACGTTCTTCATTGAAACTCATTAAACATCATTATCCAGGATGGCTGGACCTGCTGCGACTACGTACCGAGGGAAACCAGTCCCACTGAGAGAAACCAGTCCCACTGAGAGAAACCAGTCCCACTGAGGGAAACAAGTCCCACTGCAACTGTGTAGTCTCCATGAACACGAGGCACAGCAGGACCCAGTACAGGTGTAAATTCATTCAGTCATTTTATTTTTACTATGACCTTACTTTCCTACATGGGACAATGTCAACATGAACCGTATCTCACATTACACTCACAGTTTTTAATAATGTGGGGAAGGTTCATTTCAAAGTGCATAATGTAACTAACAGAGAGGCCTGTACATCATGTAGTCTGCATATCATGGGTTCATGGGTTGAAATGTTGTGATCAAACGAGTGTTTTAGAGACATCATTATACATCATAACTCTCTGTTCCCTATATATTAATTCCTCTGCTCTCTTGGATTGTAATCCATCTCTTTCAGCTGTTCAATTCTTCCAGAATCCAATAAAGTTATAAAACCAGTGATATTTATAACAAGGTTCTAAAATATAAATAACTAACTGAAAATAATTCAGCTCTGTAGAAATGTTGACCATAAGAACATAAACTTTTGGCTGAACAGACCCTTTAACCTGAATCCTTTTAACTGCAGGTCCACATGGAGGTTGGACTTAACTGGACCGTGTGGTCATCGCCAGCCTGGTGTTCTGGTCCCTGAAGTTCAGCTGCAACGCTGAAGGCCTCCTGTCCAATGTGTTGTCTTTGTACAAACTGAATGCTTAATATCAGTAAATGTCTCTGTCACCAGGTGCATGGTGCAGGGGAAGTTAAATAAATGATTAAGCATAGATCTGAAATCTGTGTTGAATTGCATTCTTATTTCCCAAACTGATTTCTGTTTCACATGAATAAAAAGATCAACACAAAAGTAAAATTAATGCTAATGACAGCACTCATTAGCATTAGTGTTTAGTGTTTAGCGTTTTACTTTTGTATTGTATATTATTAAAAAGGCTGATGTTGAAATGTTTACTGAACATTTCAACATTATTTATAGACATTCTTCTCAAATATCACTGAACATATTTGCAGTAACAGATCACCTCATACTTCTCTGTTCAATGTATGGACCAAGTGAAGAGAAGCTGTAATCAGTAAACAATAAGCACGTTGCAGAGGAAACTTGTT
Source organism: Pungitius pungitius (assembly GCF_949316345.1). NCBI lineage: Eukaryota > Metazoa > Chordata > Actinopteri > Perciformes > Gasterosteidae > Pungitius > Pungitius pungitius. Next base: position 1,267,664 of record NC_084919.1, on the reverse strand, counting down.
GGCTGAATAAATCCCAGCAAACCTTACCGGAAGGTGATCTTACGACCAATCCTGCTCAAGAACAAAGTTCAGCCCACCTGAGCTCATTTACATACGGACACAGAAATGCAGTCATAAATAAATGTAGAAATACAGAAATGTAGAAATCGACTTATGTTCTGTTTAGGTGTAAACTTATATTAATAAATTAATGTATTTATTATTTTATTTAAACTTTTATTTGTATGTGTATTCACACATTTATTCATAAATGTATCTATTTATTTATACTTTTTTGTCCTCCATAGTCTACAAGGTTCTTTGTTGGAATAACAAACATAAATTCACAAAAATGTCTGTCAGTCCAGAGTTTTGTCTTCTACTTTAGTTCATCTGAACAAATTCATAGAATGAGAAAGATCCTTTTTACTCTGCATGGAGCTGATAGTAGAAACAAATTTAAATCATTGAAGACAAACTAACTTAATCTGACCTGAGAGTCTCCAGATGACAGTGTGGACTTTCCAGTCCATCACACAGCAGCTTCACTCCTGAATCCTGCAGGTCGTTGTTACTCAGATCCAGTTCTCTCAGACTAGAGGACTGGGAGCTGAGGACTGAGGACAGATCTTTACAGCTTCTCTTTGAGAGGTTACAGCCACTCAGTCTGAAGGGACAATGATGAAGTAAACATGAACAAAAAGTAGGAAAGATGACATCATGTTTAAGTCATGACGTATGAATCTAATTGTCTTTACTTACAGAGCTTTGTTGGAGACTTTGACCACTGGCAGCAGCCTCAGAAGAGTCTCCTCTGAAGCAGAGTATTTCTTCAGGTCAAACACTCCAAGTTCTTGTTCTGATGACAGTAAGATGAAGACCAGAGCTGACCACTGAGCAGGAGACAGTTTCTCTGTGGAGAGACGTCCTGAACTAATGGACTGTTGGATCTCCTCCTCTAGAGAAACATCATTCAGTTCATTCAGACAGTGGAACAGATTGATGCTTTTCTCTGGAGACACATTCTCATTGATCTTCTCCTTGATGTACTGGAATGTCTCCTGATTGGTCTGTGAGCGACTTCCTGTCTGTGTCAGCAGACCTTGTAGGGAATTCTGATTGGTCTCCAGTGAAAGACCCAGGAGGAAGCGGAGGAACAAGTCCAGGTGTCCATTAGGACTCTTTAAGGCCTGGTCCACAGCTCTCTGGTAGAAACGTTTGGGTTTAAGATTGTCTATGAAGACTTCAGCCCGTTGGGATGTTGTTTGTTCTTCCGACAGCAGATTGACACCAGAGCTGATGAAGGTCAGATGGACATGAAGAGCTGCCAGAAACTCCTGAACACTCAGATGGACGAAGCAGAACACCTCCTTGGACAGTCCTTTCTCCTCTCTGAAGATCTGAGTGAACACTCCTGAGTACATTGAGGCTGCTCTGATATCGATGCCACACTCTGTCAGGTCGGATTCATAGAAGATCAGGTTTCCTTTCTGCAGTTGATAAAAAGCCAGTTTTCCCAGAAACTCGATAATCTTCCTATTCTCTGGACTCCAGTGTGGATCCGTCTCAGCTCCTCCATCGTACTTGACCTTCTTCAGTTTGGACTGAACCACCAGGAATTGGATGTACATCTCAGTCAGGGTCTTGGGCAGCTCTCCTCCCTCTCTGGTCTTCAACTCCTCCTCCACAAATGTAGCAGTGATCCAGCAGAAGACTGGGATGTGGCACATGATGTGGAGGCTTCGTGAGGTCTTGATGTGAGAAATGATCCTGCTGGCCTGCACCTCATCGCTGAACCTCTTCCTGAAGTACTCCTCCTTCTGGGGGTCAGTGAACCCTCTGACCTCTGTCACCATGCCAACACAGTCAGGAGGGATCTGATTGGCTGCTGCAGGTCGTGTGGTTATCCAAAGGCGAGCATAGGGAAGCAGCTTCCCCCTGATGAGGTTTGTGAGGAGCACATCCACTGAGGAGGTCTCTGTGACATCAGTCAGGATCTCATTGTTGTGGAAGTCCAGAGGAAGTCGACACTCATCCAGACCGTCAAAGATGAACACAACCTGGAACTCTTCAAACCTGCAGATTCCTGCTTCTCTGGTTTCACTGAAGAAGTGATGAACAAGTTCCACCAAGCTAAACTTCTTCTCTCTCAGCACATTCAGCTCTCTGAAGGTGAATGGAAATGTGAACTGTATGTCCTGGTGGTCTTTGTCTTCAGCCCAGTCCAGAGTGAACTTCTGTGTTAAGACTGTTTTTCCAATGCCAGCCACTCCCTTAGTCATCACTGTTCTGATTGGTTCCTCTTCTCCAGCTGAGGCTTTGAAGAGGTCTTCTAGTCTAATGGTTGTTTCTGGTCTGGCTGGTCTCCAGGATGCTGTTTGAATCTGTCTGACCTCATGTTCTTGATTGACATCTGCAGTCCCTCCCTCTGTGATGTAGAGCTCTGTGTAGATCTCATTCAGAAGGGTTGGGTTTCCTGCTTCAGCGATGCCCTCAAACACAGACCGGAACCTCTCCTTCAGGTTGGATTTGAGTTCAAGTTGACAGTTGGTGAAAATCTCTGAATAAACAAAAAAAAGACACAAACCAGATAGTGCTTTACTTTAATTGTATAACATATAAAATGATGTAATATTTCCTTTGGATTAATCTATTGGTTGTATTTCGCTGCATCTGAAGCTCCCCACAACACTGACTGAGAACTATGAACATGGAAATAAAAGTGTTCAATAATTAAATGGTGGTAAAAAAAAGACTCTTCACCTCAACCTCGATCTTCTCCCAAAGGATTCGGTTCATCTGAATGTTTTCTGTGTTACTTTGTGCATTTGTAGAGTGATAATAGCTGGTTTACACAGTCTGTGCTCAAATTACCATTCACTCATTGTTTGAAAACCAATTATGAAACTCAATTTATGGTTTGTTATAGTTTTCCTCACAGGGTGGTGACCTCGTTATTAATAACATTTGTTATGAATGGCATTGATGTTAATCATTTAATTAATGTCACTCATTTAGTGTTCATACATCCTTCAAAGGAGGAGGAGCTTCACAAGAGCCCCTCCCTCCTGAGATGAGGAGGATTTATGAAGCACATTCTTTACTTCTGTAGTATCTTTATTATACTCATCTGATGTCTTTGTTCCTTTTTAACAACTTACCTGTAAAGTTCATTTTGGATAATTTTTCAGCCAGATTGTTCATTCGCATCTCTTTCAAAACCTTCATGGCCACCTGAACCGAGTCTGTGTCGTAGCACAGAACCATCAGGTCCACTGTTTTCATCCTGTCTGCGTTCTGCAGGTGACAGGGTGGGATTGATCGGAGGTCCTCTGGGCTTGGATAGTTCTTCAGGTGGCACTTGAACTCTTCAAACTCATCCTCGTTGAGTTCTTTTAAAATGTCAAGGATGTCCTTCTTGACTTTCTCCATCTGTCCTTGTCAACTGTAGAGAACAATCACTGCTCTGCATTTAAAGAACAAACAGCATTATGTTTTAAAGATGGAGTTATATTGATCATTGGATTTGATACACAATCAAATAGAATTCTTCTCCTTCTTTCACCTCTGATGAAGTCAGCGTCCTCTTGGTGGACACAAGTTGGAGGAATCTGTGAATATTGGGGAAGTTTGAAGGCGGCTCACAGCTTCACCTGCAACAACATTAATGCATTTATCAAACAAAATCAATTTATAATCAAAGAATCGTGAAACAGGAAGCAAATGGAGCCGAATCCAAAAGTTCTGATCTTTTGAAAAAAAAATGAACCTGATAGTTTGAACATAAAAAATACAATGTATTCAAAATAAAAATAAATGAATGAAAAGAGTTTTGGTGTCAAATATATATTTTTGATTCAGTTCTTAAACGGTTTTGAAGAAAATATTTATTATTATTATTTATTCATCATTCCTCACTTAATTTTTGGGTTCTTATATTTTTAGATTTAAAAAACACATTTTCTTATTAAGTTTCAACTCTTCTTTCACGGTCAGACCTTTGGCCCTAAGAAGGCTGAAAACCTTCTTCAACCGCATTGCCTTCAGGAACCGTAGACACCGTTATAATTATGAATAACAATTTCTTTACACCACATTCACGTTAGCGAGCTGTTTTGACCCAACTTTTCACAAATCACAGAATAAGAGCAAACATCTATGCCAGATTGTGTTTAACAACCACCTTTGAATCTGTGAACCACTGTGAACGCAGCGTAGCCTCCATGTGATGGAGTCTGCTCCACCCAACCACGTGAATATGGTGTATAGTGATATAAACCCCAAATATAACAACAACCAGTCAGGAACAGCTAAACACACAGTAATTAACCATAATTATGTGACTTTAAGCCTCTGGTTTGAGGTATTTTCCAACCTTGGGCGAACCAGTCGTACCAGATGGTGTGTGTTTGTGTGTTAGTAATAGGGCTGTAAAACTGCTCAAATAACGTTCAAATATTCGCTTTAAAAAAACACATATTTTCAAATATATTCAAACATCTGGTTGCTATGGAGGAGACGTACGTCACGTCCAGACTGAAAGTCTCGCGCAAAGCCGCCGCTGATTCTGCAGCGTGGTCATCTTCGTGGAGAAGGCGTGCAAGGTGGTGGGGAGCGGCACCCTCGTTCCCGTGCTGCCTCTCGCCGAGCCGACGGTCAGAGTCACGTCTCGAACGTTCCGCCGTGCGTACTCGACGAAGGAGGCCCGGCCGGTCGGTCCGGTGGGGGAGGGGGGGAGTGTAGGAGTGAATGGGGAGGTGAATGTAGCCCAGCGGGCAGTGAAAGAGGGGATGGGTGAGGTGAGTCGGGAGAGGGACGCTCGATCGTGGGATGGATGTCTCCGACAGCGAGGGTGGAGGGAGGGTGGGCTTCAAGGTCCCCCACCTGAAGAGAAAGACGAGGGGCAATAGAGGAGGCTCTCAGGCAAGGAGTGGGGGGGCGTCGAGCAGAAGCGTGGCGGGGGGTGGGGAGTCAGACTCCTCTTCAGGCTGGGGCTCTGCCATCAACGTCTCCTCAGGTGGGACGGTCTCCAGCAGGTACGGGGTGGGGCAGGGGAAGGAGTTCCTGCTGCTCACCAAGAACGAGAGGGGAGTGAAGCTGGAGGACCACTTCTCTGATGTGGAGAAGTTTGCTCGCTCCTGATAATCAAAAGCTTTTTGTTAGTGCTGAGTTAGAAAATTGTTGCCCTGTTCTGCTGAAGATTTCAAAGTCAAGATGGGGGTTCGCTTTCTGGACTTGAGTTAAAGAGTTGGAACCAACACGGACAAACAGAAGTTTCTCTGTGTGTATTGATAAGAAGATCAGTTTCTGTCCTGACTGAGGAAGCAAGGTCAGCGGGTCAAACAGCAGATGTGTAAGATAAGGGGGGGTTCACACCACACGATCCAACATCCACACTATGTTCATTGTTTACGTTAGGCTAGGTGGTCTGGACATTGAATGTGACCGGATCTTTAGATGCGGGGGGAGGAAGATCCTCCCCTACGCCAGCTTAGGGCCAGTAGAAATCTTTTCTTTGTCTTTCGGGTTATAAAACATGATGTTCTTGCTGATGTTAGTTAGTGTTTTCTTCCGGCCTGCGGGCCGGTAGGATTGCTCCTGCCTTTGCAAATGCAGCGCTTATACTTGACCTGTGATCTGACGAATAAATCTACCAGAACGAGAGAAGTTGTTTGGCTGAATTCTTCCAGACGTCCCCATCCAGGCTTCCAATTTTTGAACACGTGCCTCTGATGCGTTCATTTATTCCTTTTCATTTTAAATTATCTAACAATTTTGGTGACGTCCCAAAGTGATTGGCTGACCTGGATGAAGATCGAGGGGCCGTCTGTTTCCGGACCAGGCAGAAGGCCGGCGGCGTGGTTCAGCGTTGACAACAAAGGAGCGCGCTACAGAATTGGTGAGCAGACGACCCCTTTTGTTCTAAAGGAATTAAATGTCGATTGGAAAAATCTAAAATAATTGTTGTCAACTGCAGAATACGTCTCTGTCCTATAAGACCACTAAATTTCAAAATTTTCTGTTGATCACATGTAAAGTATAAGCACATACTCACACTGAATTCAACATTAGGGAAAGTGAATAAGTGTCCACAGGGTAGGGAATTTAGGTAAATATATAAAGAGTTTAAAAAGGACCTGAAGTCGACTCTCAGTCGGTAGAAATCCAGAGTTGGAGTCTGTGTACCTCTAGTAACCGCAGCCCTACATATGCATGCAGTAGGATTGGCGGTTTAGAGAAAGTGTGGGGACCCAGGGTAGGAAATTTAGGTAAATATATAAAGGGTTTAAAAAGGAACGATGGTGCTCAATTGAGCTACCTGAGGTCCACCCTCAGTCTTTAGGAATCCAGTTGAAGTCTGTGTACCTCTGGTAACTGCAGCTCCACGTATGTATGTCGTGGACTGGCAGTTCAGAATAGAGCAGGGTTTAAATTTATGCTAATCATTAGTCAGTAGAAAATTCAAGTTGAAGTTTGGGTACCTCTGGTCCTGCAGCCCCACTAGTGTGATTTGAGGACTGGCAGGTTAGAATATTAGACGAAGAAATAAGGACACAGGGAAAGATGTCTTGTTTTTCATACTGGGAAATGTGGTTGGTGTAAACTTCTGGTGTTTTACCAAACCTGGAAGCTGTGGATCAGGACTTGAAAAAGGACTGAGAATCTGACAGTGAAAAGAGTTTGACCGGATTACACATCTGTGGGGATATGTATTAAAGGGTAAAAGGGAAAATCATAGTCAATAGTGGTGATACACACAAGAGAAATAAAATAGAAATATATATAAGTGAACTGGTGTTATAAGCCTCAACAATCGAGCGCTGTATTCCTCTAATACAGTAGAAGCTTCTTGATTGGGTTCACAGTATTGGGCATTGTGTCCTTTCTCTTGTGTTCTAAAGCCATGTGTGAACAAATAAAATAATCTGTGAAACTGTGAGGAAAACAGAGGAAACCATAATGATATGGGATGGATGCAAAGTAGGCACTCTGGGTCTATTTAAGATCTATGAGAGATTTATGAAAAGAAAAAATTCAAATTAAAAAAGGAAACATGTAACAGAAAATATGTGAAGTGGGACGTAGAGATGCAGGAAAGAGGAATTTTTGGATGGGAGACAGATTCTCAACCAACAAGCCTGCAGCTGCGGAGCCCCTTATCATGATGAGACAAGAGTAGCACACACACACACACACACACACAAGCACACACACAAGCACACACACAAGCACATGCAGTGCTAGCAGCTAAAGGGTGATAATGTGGAAAGAAAATAAATTCTTATAAAGTTGTGCGATTATTGATGCCGACAGAGTTACACACAGACAGTTAGAAAAGTTCAGTGCGAGAAGTGAATTAAGTGGACGTAGCAAAAGTAAAAGATATAAAATAAAAACTGATTTTAATGGTTTAATGATTTTGTGTCGTTTGGGGTTCACACAAATCAGTTAGTTTGACGAATCAAAACAAATTAATTTGTTAACAACCCATATGGGTGAGACACGCACACACAGAAAAGCTGTCAGTGCAGTTAGGGGAGTTATCTTGTTTTTTGTTATAATGAAGCATGAATGACTTCTATGTGAATGAGTTTCTAGGACTCCAAGTTATTACCCATATTTTGATTTAACTATATGAGGTCAACAATACGTTATTACTAAGAACTGTAACTAAATGTGGAGGAATGAAGGATGTGGTAGAACAATTTTGGGAGAAATAGGTTTGGTATACGTGAGTAAGACAGCAGCCGCTAATTCCAGCTCCAACAGCGTATATTAAAGCTCGTAGTTGGATGTCAGGATCGCGCTGACGGTCCGAGGCGCCACCGTCTGTTCCAGCGCTGCCTCTCGGTGCAAGATGCACGAAAGCATTTGCCGAGAATGTTTTCTAATCAAGAACGAAAGTTGGAGGTTCAGACATATTGTTAATATCCACATTAACGTTTGAACAACGTTACCATGGGAGTGAAGATTAATAACGTTTGATTTAGCACAGCCCGATCTAGTGGATGCATAACGCAGCCCCAGTCAAACGTTTTACTGCAGTGTCTTCTATTCTATGCGCCTTATAATCCGGTGCGCCCTATATATGAAAATAGTTCTAAAATCGGTGATTCATTGAAGGTGCGCCTTATAATCCAGTGCGCCTTATAGTTGCGAAAATACGGTACGTTGGTCCACCGAAATAAGCGTAGTCATGTTACGTTTTCCCCCAAAATAACGTTACTATGTTACGCTTCTTTTGGCCCATTCATTTACATTGCTTTGCAAATAGGTCACGTGACTATCAAGTTTCCCGTTAGCGAAAAGAAAATCATGGCGGACGGTCAGCATATTATTTGTGAGAAACACAATATTTTGCATTTCGATGGCATTTCCAGAGAGAAGTATGCGTTATTCTTTCATAATCTTCTATCAGAGACTGTAGAAGACCTTCCGTTTATTCGTTTCTGCGAAGAGTTGAGTGTCTCTTTGGGAAAGCGTGGCCACGCAACGGCTTTAACGGCGCATTATTTAAAAAATGCACTTCCAGTGGGGGCGTTACCGTAAAGAAGCGTTCAGCCTTAAAGCCACTAATCGCCAAACAAAACAAACACAAAGCACTCGAATCACATTATGACTTTTTAAACATAAATTGCCTTATTTTTTATGAGTTTTCAATGAAAGAATGCATCATTTCCGGGGGTAGGGCTGCCAGCCGTCCCGTGACATACCCGCGACATCCCGAATTATGGGCATTTTGATTTCTCCAGCTTTTGGACAGCTCCAGTCCCGACTTCCAATCCAGCCTCATAAATCAATGAGAAAAACTCCCGGTTGTTGTGAAGTTGTGCGAGTGCAAAGTCCACCCCCCCATCAACCGCTAGAACCCCCCCCGCCCCCTGTCAGCCCGCGAAAGTGTCCCTGATTTGGGGTTGGGAGAGTTGGCAACCCTATCCGGGGGCTCGAATGCTAAACGCTTAGCGCATGTGTGTGTCTCTTTCAAAACATTACGTCTCGTTTACATGGAAAAGGGGGGTGGGGCTTCACCCTCAGAGCGGAGCGTCATTTCTCGCTCCACACGTCTCCTCCTTTTACTGGCCAGGAAAGCGGGCGATCTATCCCACGTGGGTCTGGCTCGATTCCATTGGCTCTGACGATTCCATAGAGGGGCGGGACTTATAATTTTCCCGGCAAACGGTGAGGTATGAGCTGCATTGCTTGCCCTGTGCGTGAAGTGGCCGTGAGGCCTCCACTTAAGTCTCTCTTTATTTGTTCTGCTTTACACAATCAAAGTAAAACCTTTACAGATATACTGTCCACACACTAGGCTAACATAACGGACACTTCCAGGCTTCGTCCTTTATGTTTTATCGGGATAAAGCCTCTGTAAGTAGTTTTTTCCCAAGCAAATCTGAGTTTCTTCTTTTTTTGTGTGTCCCATACAAATATCAAAATATATATACTGATTTTCACATCCAAACACACTCACCTATGTTCCCTTGTATCATGACAACAATACATTTCAAGATAAACCTTTTGCTTTCATAAATATGACAGTTATAGTGTGTAAATGCCCAGCAGTGTACGGTCCGGGGGCCCCTATCGGGCCACTTGTCAAATGGTCTTTACTATACTTCGATCTGACGACTAATTTGCACATCATGCTCGTACCGGCATGGCTTCGCCCTTCCCAGGCATAGTTCACCATCTTCCGGGGTCCTATAGCCAGTGTTGGGAAAGTTTACTTTCTACATGAATTAGTTCAAAGTTTAGTTCACAAATTTTAAAAATTAACTAGTTCAGTTCATAGTTCAAACTTCAAAATTTTTGAAATAAGTTCACAGTTCCAAAAAATGAACTTTTTTTCCATACGTTGCTGCAAGCTATTATTTTTCAAAATTATTGCCACAGCCCAGAACCACAGACAGCACTTATTTGATCAGTTTTAACACTGAAGCTATGCATCAGATTTAATCTTCATATCTAATTTTGAATCCTTATCCAACCAGGGTTTACATTAGCATTGAGGGGATTGTTGCTTTAATGTTGCTGTCCATTCACTCCACACTAGCAGCAGCTGCAGCGTTCACCCCTACAGTACATCCTCAAACACATGCTGCTTCAATGGTCTTTTTTAAACGAGGAACAAAAACACGACAGTTATCATTAAGGTGCAAATGTTTGCAAAGAAAGGTCAGATTCCTCCCATCCACACCGTCCTTGTCAGTAACTTCATAAAACTCATTTAAATTATTATACGCCGTCTCTTTGCTACACGCTACCCATCGAACGATGTTAACCTGAAAGAACGCGCCGTTCATAGACACCAGAATGAACGAGTTCACAGTAACGTTCATCGGGCATTAATACAGTACGTTCAGTTCACGTTCGCCCAAAATATGAACGAGTTCATGAACTATCGTTCAATGAAGGCGTTCAGGCACAACACGGCACAGCACCATACAGCACTTGGAGACTTCACCCAACAGGAGGTCTTCAGGCCGAGGAAGCTCCTTCTCAAGCTCAACAGAGAAGGGGGGAGCACAACCGGGACCGAGTGAGGTGTCAGTCCGGCTGAGGAGGATCCTGACAAAGAGTCCAGATCGTCCTAATTGATTATATTAAATACATTTATATTATATTTTTGTTAGATTGTCCACAAATTGATATTGCTTTAGGTAAAATAAAGGTTTTTTAAAAATCAAATCTCTCTCTCTCTGCAGAGCGCTTTAAATGAAGACATCAATAAACAAAAGCTGAGTGCTGATCAAGAGTTTTGTGCAAGTGATTTAAGGTTGTGATTCTTGTCCCAAATGTGTCAGGCTTCATTCAGTGATGAAACCTTGTCACTGTGAGACCAGGCCTCCTGCTGGTATCATGTGGAGGAGCGTGGCCCCAAACTGAAGCTCATTCTGACATCTGCTCAGGTAACCAAGCTGCATTCAACCAACCAATCACCTGGCATCACCTCCAACCTCCAAAATCTCATTCCAAGGTTTAGTGAAAGTCGGCAGCTGTGTAGCATCACAACAACGTTACAAAGAAGCCGACGCTAGAACACTTAATACCAGCATCAATGTCTGTGTAACAACCAGCTGCTAACATCGCTAACGAGGTGTCTGGCTAGCGGCTAAACTTAGTGACATCAGTGAGGTTGAAGGTGATGATTGTGTGTTTGTAGCGTGACACATTAGATGTGAGGCGTGAGTGTGAAAACATGCAAAAGCGTGTGTGTGACACGGGGAAACTGAGAGGTGGCAGCCTGTAGCTGTGTGTGTTGGCTTCACAGCAACTTTCCTCACAGTCAAACATCAGGGAGTGAAACACGAGACAAAGAGACAGTGTCTCGTGAGATCACGTCTCCTGAGTAGAGACAGTTCAGCGGGTAAGACGCTCTGTGCTCGTCCTCAGAATCGTGCGCTACATCCCAGCCCTTCAGTACTCCACTAAGTTTAGATGTTTATTCTACCCGGACACATGAGCGGTTTGAGACGTCATCCCTGTGCACAAAGACTGGCTCCATTAAATGAGATTATAATTGTAAAGCTCCATGTAATTCAGGTTAGAAACAGTGAACTTCTCTCTCCTCCAATATCCAAAGCCCCTCTTTGTCACCTGGTCTTCTTCTACATGTAGACTAGTAGGCACCACGTGAAGAAGCAGAAACCTTTGTAACACATGTTTAAATTGAATAAAACATTCACTGAGAGAACAGAGTCTGATGTGAGAGTGTTTTTATTCTTCACTTTGAGGATCTGGTTGAACCTGTTGGGGCGAAACTCATCAGTGTCTCACGTATCGGTCTGAAGGTGTTAAACTATTTGCCTTCAGGACAAACTGCAGCTTCTCACAAAGTACATGTTGTTACATGCAGGATTCTACTTCCTCATCACATGACATGTTGAACCCACTGGCTCATATATCTGCTGTGCAAAGCATTGTGGGTAAGAGTAGCCGGAAAAGATGCCTGCTTGCACACTGTAAAATGTATCGTGGATTAAAAACCAGCTCGGTCCAAAACAAGCTTTGTACAACTTCAAAGGTTGTTTTTTTAACCCTTGGCTCTATTTTATTTTAATTGGTTTGTGTCTCTAATAACTATAGAAACCCATTTCCACCACAAAAAAGAAGGGTTAGAAATAATGACTTAAGATATGCCCAAGCAGCTGGTTGTTGACGTCACTACGGTCACATAGAGGTGTCCTTCGTGTTTTAACAACGTCTCGCTGATGAAGATTTTAATATAAAAATATAAAATCTTCAACTGAAAAATATATATGAATGTGGAGTACTCATTCTCTGTGGATGTTATCCACGGTTCTATTCAGCTTTACTACACATTAAATCTCTTATTATTATATTATTGCACATGCAGTGACGAATCTACAAGCTGTTTCTCCTCAACTGAGTTGTAGCAGCTGGTCGACTACAACCTGGTGATCAAAGAGAAAAGCTGAAGACTAAAGGAAACACAAACACATTCAAACACTACAAAGTGATTCAATGTGTTTGAAGCAGATGAAGAAATGAACATGAAGCTTTGTGGACTTAAAGGACTGAAGCAGCAGGTGAGAGCAAACAGAGCGTCTCTCAGGTGGGTTTCAGTGCAGGAACAAAGGCCCAGGTGAGCTCTGTGGTCCCTGCTGGGTCCTAGTGCCCCTCCGTCTGCTCCCTTCCCCTCCTCATCAGTAACAGTCCTCACAGACCCCAGATCAGACTGAGCTCCTCTTCTTCATCACAGTGTCATCATTCAGACTAACAGCAGCTTCTCTCTGCCTGCTCACACAGGAGCCATCTTGTTTACCAGCTTTAAACAATCACACGTTCACAAGCATCAATGATGTCATTCCACCAATCACAGCTGCACTTACTGATCTTGTAGACATGATCTTCCTCAGTGTGCAGCTCTCTTCTGTCCTCAGCAGGTCTGTAGAAAAGGATCTCCGTGCTTCACTTCAGCTTCCATCAGACGGAGTGAAGTGATGCAGCTTGTTGCAGCTTGTTGTCCTTCATCAGAGGGGGTGTGTCCTCATGTCACCATCAAAGTATGCAGTCTGACTGGTCCACTGCGTCTCAGTCTGAGGTGTGTTCACTGGGTCAAAGGTCATCGTGAACAGAATCCTCCTCACTGCTCAAACAAGAGTCTTTCAGGACCAAAACCAGCATCTTTGGAACAATCCTTTCACCTTGTAAAGTGTTGCGAAACTCATCAGTGTCTGGGTTTGTTAATGACCGCGTAGAGCTCGCTGGGATCAGCAGAGGCTCCAGAAGAAGAAGAAGAAGAAGGAGGAAGAGGAGCTTTCACAGTGCAGTAAGTCACCGCATCATCACCATCGTCACCATCAATGACCCGAGCCTGGAAACGAGAGGGAAAGATCACATGATGACGACTTGATTCAACACGACATCAAACGCACACAAAGACCACGAGGCAGAGACAACAAAGCAAAGACAACAACGCAAAGACAACAACGCAAAGACAACAACGTAAAGACAGAATAAAAGCAAAAATTAAATACTTTCCATCAGCCTCAGCTCTAATTTGTGCCCAATGCTTAAACTCTCTACCAGGAGAACGATGTGTGTGTGTGTGTGTGTGTGTGTGACTACACTTGCTCAGCATGTAGCATTGGGAGTGTGTTAGCATCATGCTTGTGGTTAGCATGGTGATGCAATCAGCTCAAACCCTTCCTCATGGGTGCAGCCAATCAGAGAGCTCACCCGCGCTGCTCCTCCGGCCGTCTGGGTGTAGCTGACGGAGGCGTAGGCTACGCCTTCCTCGGGGTCGGCCTGCACACAGAAGACAACAACAGGCCGCTCAGAGACGCTGCAGCAGAGTGTCGTAACTTCCCCTTTTCTCTGAGTCCGAGTCAGACTGGTGTAGCCGTGTGGGTGGTGCTGCTGCAGACCGATGGGTGAGTGGGTGTAGCTGTTGGCTGCAGCTGGTGTGGACTCACCGCGTCCTGACGGGGTTCTGGACCGGGCTGGATCCCAGCATGCTGAGAGCTCATTCCCTGCAGGAAAGCATCCACATTCTTATTATTAGTGCCAACTGCACACGTTTCTACTTCCTCTTCTTCTGTTCAGCTCCACTCTGGATTTAAAGGAGGTTCTTATTGATGTTTGACCAGGTCTCCTAAAGGATTCCCCTGCAAACTGCATCGTGAAATACTCAAAGAGGAAATCATTCCTTCTTTCAGGGTTCATGTTTAGTCACAGGTGAGTTTAAAATGTGTCCCTGGGAGTCTGCACATTAGTTCAAGTGTTTTTTGTTCAATCGAGTATCAACAAAAACAAAGATTTAACTTCATGTGGATTTAAAACTCACGATGCTTTCGTCCGTCTGTGTTTTTTTCCCTGAAAAGATAAAATAAAGTCAATTTTAGCTTCAGCAATAAAATCCTTTGATGAGGATGTGTAACTTTTCACCTTCAGCTCTCCGTCTGATGAGGACCACGAGGATGATGAAGAGGACGAATAAACCCACCAGCGTGATGATGAGCCACTTCCACCAGGCTGAGGGAGGATAAGAACATTTAAACCAGGGCCGGGACCTTAGCGCGTTAATTACGATTAATTAATTACAATGTGAATTAAGATTAATTAATTACACAAAAAATAACACATTAAACATTTTTTACGCATTTTTACACTTATTTTTTGCACCGCGGAACGTTTCTCACTGGATGAGTTTCGGAGGACCGATTATACTGGAGCACCAACTAGCGTTCATGACTTCAGACAACAACAAACCACAGTGAACATGAACGAAGAAGCTGACGAGACCGTGTCGGGTGGCCCCGTGAATGGGAAATCTTCTTATAATAAACACACGGATGGAAGCGTCGATAAGAGCGTGGTTGTGTGCAAGCTGTGCAACAAGGAATTCACATCGAGCCTCAAGTATCACCTCAACGCAACACAATTAGCAGCTAGCGTGGACGTACAAGGACCCACACCCAACCCACACTGCACCAGATGACTGGTTTAAGGACCAGGGTAACTAAGTCCATAACCAATGTTCTGAATGTACTTGAAAGTATTGGTCTACTTAAAAAAACATAGTTTACAGAAGGTCTACTTACCTATAGGCTACCTGAATTTCTGAAAGTACTATATTTCTAAATATGCTATTTATACACTTGTCTGCTGGAATTGGTTGAACAAAAATAAAAATCCATGTGAAAAAAATTACTTCTCACTGTTCTCAGGTCAAATATTTATGCAATTAAAATGCGATTAATTTCGTTTAATTAATTACAAAGCCTCTAATTAATTAAGATTAATATTTTTAATCGAGTCCCGGCCCTAATTTAAACACTTCACCAGGCACCAAACTGACTTTAATAAGTCAATCAGTGTCTTTAACCGAATAAGAACCATCAATAAAATGTGATGAGATGTTTGTAATGAGATCAGAATAAATGTGTCTGCTACATGGACTTTATTTTTTAATATTTATTTATTTATTTATTATTGGACACAGGTGGAGACACTCAGGCAATCACATGACAGGACAGGAAGTGAAGCTCACCCAGAGACACGAGAGACAAGAAAACTACAAAATAAGACAGGAAGAGGACCCAAACCGTGACAGAGAGACAGGACGTCACTACCTGATGTAGAGTCTCTCTGGTCAGGTGGTGTGACGTTCCCCCCCCCCCGATGGGCCTCCTTTGGCTATAGTTGAAATGATATGAAATCGACGTAAGAAATCAATATAAAATCGAAGAAATTGAAATTAAATAAATCAATGTTTGCTACATGGTCTTCATTGTGGTTTTTCAGAATATTTATCACAATTCTATGGAACCCTTTCAAAATGTGTGTTTTCTGTTAAGCAATTAGAGATTTAAAACTACCAGGAGCAACATGTGTCACTTAGACATTCATAATTCATAACAATTGATATAACCTTCATAAGGAGAGACAGGACATCACTACCTGTTGTAGAGCCTCTCTTGTCAGGTGGTGTATTGTTCCCCCCCCCCCCCGATGGGCCTCCTTTGGCTTTAGTTGAAAATGAAACACAGACACAAGAAAAGGAGATGAAATAAATCAGCGTTTACTACCTGAGGAGACTGAATGAGGAATAAAATGATGTCATCTTAAAACAAACGTACCTGTTTGTTCACATGAGAACTGACTGCAGGCTTCAAAATGCACAGTTTTTCCACTTTGATCGTCTCTCACTTCACATTTCAGTGACTCATAATACTTTGACTTCTGATGAAGAGGAGCTGGAAACGTCACAGTGGCTTCACAAGCAACGTGTGATGTCATCACATCAGTCGTATCACCGTCATGAAGCCACTTTAATGTGTGTCTACACTCAGAGAATCTCAACACAAAGCAGGACAACACAACCAGACCCTCGTAGTCATTTTCCTCCACTGGTGAAGATGTTCATAATGTGAGAAAAACAACAAGAGTTAAATTAACTTCTTCATCATTTAAATGATGTTTCAGTGTGTGGACAGTTTGAGCTGAAATGATTTCATGTAAATACTCACTTGTAATAACATTCAGATCAGACACACCATCTGCACCTTGTTGTCTTCCTGCTTCATCAAAGTCTCTGTTGGTGTAACGACCAGCATCATCTTCACCTGAGACCTTTCTTATAACCAGAGAACAGTTTGCTGTCAAACTCATTCTGTTGGTTTTAGCTTCTAGAATCACAGAATCATTCTTAATCTTCCCAAGTTCAACCAGCGCCTCAGCTGGTCCAGTACGACTGTAAAGCCAAGTAGAACCATCACATCTTTCCTGATTCACATGGTTAGAAGGTAAAGTGACGTCATCTCCGGCTCTGACGAGGAAGTGGGGGTCAGAGGGGGTTCGTCCACTTACTACTGACACATATGAAAGAAGTGAGGTAAGAATGCAGCTCTTCAGACTCCAGTGCCACGCGATGAAGACATTAATAACAGCATGAGACGTCCAGGGGACACTGGACATGACAGTGGAGGGTTGGACTCTCCTCACGTTGGTGCAACAGTTGCTGTGTGTTTCCTGTTCTTACCTGTAGCCTGAAGCAGCAGCAGCATCACACAGAAAGTCCTTTGAGTCCCTCTGAGGTCCACCATGGTGTCTCTGCTCCTCAGGGCTTCTGACCGAGTGCTTCTCCCTCACAGACGCAGCTTCTGCTTCCTCTGCTTGGACCAGCGTCACTTCCTCATCGTGCTGCTAGAGACGCCGTGTCACAGCTCTGAGGAGTGGTTTGTTCCTCTTTGCATCTTGTTTCCTCTGAAGTGAAGAGGAAGTGTTTTGGTGAGATTGTGTAACAGCAGCAGCTCTGCAGGTTTGAGCCTTTAGTGGAGACCAGATCACGTGAGAACTCAGCAGGCTGGTTCCCTCCATCAGGATCATGTAAACTAAAGAAGCCCCAAATACCCAGATGTGTCTTTGATGAGCCGTCAGACGAATTTAACAACAAATAAATAAACACGCTGTTTTCTGCATTTCTATTTAGACCAAATATCCCTTTATGGTCTCACCCTCCACCCACAAACTATGAGAATATATAATGTAATAATATTGTTTGATATTTATTATTAAATAAAGGAAGTGGGCAGATCCAACAAACTCTGACCTTCCATCATGTTTGATTCCTGTGTGAAACGACAACGCTCATTTCTTTCAGTCACGTCACTCACACAGTGAGTCTAATCAAAATAACTACTCTTTATTTAACTAAAACGTTTCCTAAACCTTTAACTGAGTATTTCAGTATTTTCCTGAACCTAACGAAGACTTTATGTTGCATAAACCGAACTAAGTACATTTGAAAAGTCCGGATTAATGCATGAATTGTAACAAATTACAGAAGCTGCATTTCTAATACAAATAAAGTTGTGTACTTCAGTAGTTGTTTTATTTCAACCAACTAAGGACTTCCTGTGAATTAAGACGTTTGTTTTGGAATTAGACGATGAAGCTGTGGATCTGCGCTCTGACGCGCTCCGGTGCGCAGTGGAGCCCAAAGAGGGAGAGGAGAGGACTCTGTGAGGCTCACTGTGTGACCACGGGGTTCAGATGCTGCTGGACACGGTCGGGGCTTCAGTCACGTCATCATTTTTGTGCTTACTTTGTTCCGGCGTGTTGTTACTCAATGACGTTACAAATCCGTCTGCGTAAAGAAGCTCCAAAACCTCACAGCGCAGCGTGTGCGTAAAGGAGCCGTGTGTGTGTGTGTGTGTGTGTGTGTGTGTGTGTGTTCCGTTCGTTTTCTCCGCTGGACACAGAAGTCGCCTTTGCTCAAGATATTAATAACTGACACAAAGACTGATGACGTCACTGCAGTGTAGCCCAAATAAGTGCATGTGTGCACTGTTTTAAGCGTCGGGACCTGTGCCTGTCGTACCTGCGCTGTCACGTGATCACCTTGTGATTTATAAATGAGGCTCTGGATCCATCACGACCTGCGCGAGAAAAGGCGGGAAACTATGAACTTCACCCTCCTGCTACATCCAAAGCCTTTCATCTCTCACTCACACACTCACACACACACACAAACACACACACACACACACACACACGACCCCGCCCCCATGTCACTCACATGCATGCCGCATTCACTGTACAGGCACACAGTAGGAAACCAGAACATCATAACATCATAATGTCCACACAGCAGCTAACAGCGGGTCAATACAATATGAAACTCACGGTCTGCACCAACATAAACTTTATATTAAGGCGAGGGCCAAAGAATATCGTCCCGAGGGCCGGACTCGGCCCGCGGGCCGCGAGTTTGGCACCCCTGATTCAAAGTATATGAGAATATGAACTTGAGGGTGAAAGTGTGACTAATGGACGCCTGGTTTTCTTCTTTGTGACAGACAGAC
Source organism: Pungitius pungitius (assembly GCF_949316345.1). Taxonomy (NCBI): domain Eukaryota; kingdom Metazoa; phylum Chordata; class Actinopteri; order Perciformes; family Gasterosteidae; genus Pungitius; species Pungitius pungitius. The sequence continues at coordinate 1,248,852 of NC_084919.1, read as the reverse complement.
ACCTGCAGAGTGCTGCCACCTGGTGGCCAAGCACGTAATGACATGTAAATATGAGGCCATTTCCCTCAAAGACACATCATCAATGTAATGAAATAAATACAAGATGCACATTAATATGAAGAAAGCAGAACGTCACAATACGGACACATAAACCAACTTTTTTCCAAAGCACCTGAAGAAGCAACGAACAAACTGCAGCTGGTTTAATTTCATCATGGAATAAAAGTTGAATTCTGTTGAAGTTGAACTCTAAATAAATTCCTCAAAAGGGTTTTGCGAGGTAACCATAAATATGTTCAGTTTTATTAAGTCTTTCATTGATGGTTTGATGGTTTTATTAATTTGTGTGTTTAGTTTGCAAAAGGGAGGCAGAAGAATCGACCAATGAGAATTGCATTGTATTGAAAGTATTTTTAATGATGTAACAAATGTAAACAAAGTATTCTCTAATAATTGGATTTGAATCATCTTAAAATGCCAAATACTTACTGTGAGTGTTTCACTGTGTGTGTCTGTGTCTTATTTAACTTGACTAAAATGAACTCTACACAACACTCTGAGCGCCCTCTGCTGGACTAATACTACTACTACTACTACTACTAATACTACTACTACTATTACTACTACTACTACTACTACTACTACTACTACCTATGCAATAAGTCACATTCTGAGAGCTGTGAGGACCTGAAGGGGCCTGGAGACAGTTTGTGGGGGGTGTTGGTGGTGTTTCCCTCCCCCCTTTAGATGGAGACTATTCTCAGAGGTCTTTGCCCAACCAGTCGCAGAGCAGGAGGCTCTGGAAGATCATGTTTCCTGTTCTTGAAGAGGCATGTCCATGTTGGAGCTCTGGTGGTCCTGCTGCTCGTCCACCTCGTCTCCTCCAAGGACGAGAGGAAGGAACCTCCAGGACTGAGACCACTTCCCCTCCTCTGGAATCTGCTGCTGCTCAACCTCAGGAGACCCTTCAACAGGACCTGGACCTGACTCCCTGCGTGGGCTTCACTCTCAACCCTTCGACTCACAGTGTGTGCTGTTCCCTTTGATGTGTGAGGAGGCCCGGGTCGCGCTGCTTGTACGGACCTCATGAAAAAGATTTAAAAGAGGGGAAATAAAAAAAACAAATGAGCAAAAATTAAGTAGCTAAAATAATTTAGTCTTTAAGCCAATGTCAGTTTTGTTTATTTTACCTACATTAAATATATTTGTGTTGGATGACCATATGAAAATATGTGTGTATATGAATATTATGAATATATTACAATGTTTTAAACAGGACAAAAAACAACAATACAGCAATAATGAAATAAAATCTAAATAAACAAATGTGTATAGAGACATATGTTTTATTTCAATTTCCCAGTATAGAATCTCTTTGCAGATGTAGGCTCACTTTAATCTTCAATGTGACCTCAATGACCACTAATAAAACTTACTTTATGTGTCAGAGTTTTTCAGAACCAGACTGCAGGAGGTCAAAGGTCGCTGAAACAAAAAGAAGATGCAATGTTGGACACAGATGATTTTCATCACTATATTTATAGTTAACCAGACGTCATCATGCTGTTCACACTCAACTCCTTTCATTTCCACCAATGAACCAACGTTGTGTTTATTTTCCAAATCCTAGACGGGAAGAAGAAGGAAAGATGAGCTTTTCCTTGTTGAACTTCTTTAAAGTTGTTCTTTGGTAGTCTGAACAATTAAAACGGTACATTTAAAAATGTGTAAATCTCAAACTGTTGTTTTGTGAAGAAAGGTGCATCAACGATAGAGATAAAGATACAAGAATAAAGGTGACATAGAACAACCTCATATACAACTTTCATTATCATGATCTTTGCCACCAGCGGCATATTAAATCATCTTCTGGTACAAACAATCATTTACCTTTAGAGGTTTCACACCTCTAGTTAAAGCATCTGTCCCAACAGGTTTGATCCCTAAGGTCAGAGTCGAGGAGAGTGTGAGCGTCCACCTACTTCCTGTCATATCTTAGTGGGCTGCTGAAAGCTTTATTCCAGTTTTTACTAAAATTTTCATTCTTCCCACCATCCATCAGGCGTTGGGTGCACGTTGGTGCATAATTGTGTGGAGGGTAATGGAGGACTGTGTGAGGAGAGAAGAACCTGCAGACTCCTCAGAGAACGTCCCACCATCCATAATCGAGCCCTGGGTTCGTCTCACGTTGATTTCAGCTGCCGTGATGTGCAAAGTTTTGATGACTGAGCAGGTACTTCCTGTGAAACGATCCTGTCTTACACGTCGTTTCTCTTTTCAGTCTTAAATCCTACGTCGTGATTGCGACTCTTCACAATAAGGCAACAGAAACCAGGAGACACGCCGTGCACTCAGAGGCTTATCTGCTGTCCGATCAACAAAGGATGGCCCCAAAGATTTATGGGTCCCTCAATCCGCTTAATTGTAGAGTTCAGTTACCTCAGGTTACAGAGGCGAACACGTGACTTTAAAACCACCGTTTGATCTGAAGCAACAAAAACAGTAAGATCCACTTCTCGTTTACATGAGGATTCATTATTTCTTGGTAAGCCGTTCAAAACAATCAAAACCTCAAACAAGCCGAGTCATGAGCGCTTGAACTAAGACACACTTTTCCCTGCAACCTCTGTACAGAGTCGGTCACCTGGCAACCTTAAGATTACACAAGAGCAAACAACAGACCCAGCACTTTGTTCTGAGAGGGGAGGGGAAGCCCTCCATATAAGCCTCGCCTCTCTTGTGGGATGTTGCCCTCACTGGCAGCTACGAGAAGATAGACAACACCAGCCGAACCTCCACAGAGCGAAAGGTTTGCGCGAAGCATCGGCACACAGGCAGGGGGTACCTTTTCTTTGGAAGTCATGGGGATTGTAGACCAGGTCCTCGAGTCTGCCAGCTCTGCCTCCCTGTTGGGGGTTCTGCTGGTCCTCCTCCTCGTCTACCTCGCCTCCTCTTTCAGCCTCGGCTCCCCGAAGGACAGGAAGGAACCTCCAGGGCCAACGCCGCTCCCTCTGATCGGGAACCTGCTGCAGCTGGACCTCAAGAGACCCTACAACACCTTGCTGAAGGTAAGAGCGGCTCCCATTGGCTGGTTGGTGGTTTTCTGTCTCCTGGTTGTCATGACATCATGCCGCCTTTTGTCAGCTTTCCAAGAAGTATGGATCAGTGTTCACCGTCTACATGGGACCTGAAAAAGTGGTGGTCCTCGCTGGATACAAGACGGTGAAGGAGGCGCTTGTGAACCGTGCCGATGAGTTTGGAGACAGACAAGCGATGCGGATCATACATGAATCCAATCAAGGACACGGTAACCAAAAGCTGTCCCCAGATACCTTCATGTTTATTTCAGCAGACAGGCAGACATGAATGAAGTCACGTTGCTGCGCTGCTTCTTCCTCAGGGGTTATCTGGTCCAACGGGGACTCGTGGAAGGACATGAGGCGCTTTGCTTTGACCAACCTGAGAGACTTCGGGATGGGCAAGAGGGCGAGCGAGGACAAAATCATTGAGGAGTGTGAACACCTCATTGAAGTCTTTAAGAAACATAAAGGTGCATTTTTTATTAGAAGAGCGTGAGAAGCAACACTTCGTCAACCCTCTTGACATTGATTTGTTGCCCTTTTCCCTTTGGACAGGAGAACCTTTTGATACAACCCAGCCGATGAACTACGCGGTCTCCAACATCATCTGCTCCATCGTGTATGGCAGCAGGTTTGAATACGACGACCCACAGTTCACATCGCTGGTGGATCGGACGAACAGAACCATTCAACTCGTGGGCTCCCCGTCAATACAGGTTTTACTCTTATAAAGCTTAGACTTGCATGACGGCAAACCTTAAATAAAAAATACTGCTGAACTAAATAAGAAGAAAGAAATTATATTACATATAGACATTTATTGTTTAAATTTCAGTGTATATATGGTATATTTATGTATTTTTTCATAGTTGTATAACCTGTTCCCGTGGATCGGTAAATGGATTGCCAATAAGAAAGAGGTGGAGACTATGATTTCTGCCAACAAGAAGCAGAACTTACAGCTGTTCAGCCGCCTGAAGGAGACTCTCAACCCGCTGATGTGCAGAGGCTTCGTGGACGCGTTTCTAGTCCGAAAGCAAAATCTGGAGGTTGGGAAAATATATATTATCACACAGCATGCCTATTGATGCTAACATGTGGGTTTAACAAAGGGTGCTTGAATTCAATTGGACTTTTGTGGTGCCTCTATTTTCTGCAATCATTTTTGCATGAAAGCGTGGTGGAGCTAAAGGGCTAGCACGCTGCTTAGCTCATATAGGGCCTCTCTTCATCTCTGTAGTACTGCTAGCCTTGCAGCTGAGGTGGTTAGCACAAGGTTAAGAAGCTCAACTATAATTGAAAACAAAAAATGCTTCAGTCAGTGAATAATGTAACGTATCAAGAACTGGGTCCGATTTGTTTGAATAGGTGTACTCATTGATTACCTGCAGGAATCTGAGAACACCAACAGTCACTTCAACGATGAGAACCTCATGCAGACGGTTCTCAACCTGTTTGCTGCCGGCACCGACACAACTGCAACCACCCTGCGATGGGGGCTTCTGTTCATGATCAAGAATCCAAATATACAAGGCAAGGACATAAAGACACCAACGAACCAACAGTTCACAATTCATCTTTAATAAATGATGACATGTTTGTGGCCCCAGACCGGGTCCGCGAGGAGCTGAGCGCGGTGGTGGGGAGTCGCCAGGTGCAGGTGGAGGACAGGAAGAAGCTGCCCTTCACCGACGCCGTCATCCACGAGACTCAGAGGCTGGCCAACATCGTCCCCATGGCGATTCCTCACAGAACCACCCAGGACCTGACCTTCCAGGGTCACTTCATCAAGAAGGTCAGACTGAGAAAAAAACCTTGTAGTGTAATAATGAAATAGTAAACTTTCATTTGGTTTGCTTGGGTGTATCTATGGCAACTGAGGCTGGTTCCTGTGTGGTTTGCAGTGGGTAAACATCAGGGTCCAAAAGCATAAAACCGACTACATAAAAAGAAACAATCATTAACGGGGAATTATTGGCTCCAATTCAATAAAACATTTCTGTGACGTATTTTATGCCGTTTTAAAAGCTATTGTTTGGAATACTGTTCTAAACTAACGTCTGGTGGTCACAGGGCACCACGGTGTTTCCTCTCCTGACGTCCGTCCTGTACGACGAGAGCGAGTGGGAGGAGCCACACAGCTTTCACCCCGCCCACTTCCTGGATAAGGACGGGAAGTTCATCAAGCGAGACGCCTTCATGCCTTTCTCCGCAGGTGGGTGAATCCCCCCCCCTCCCCGGCTCTTCTCGGTGGTCTCGTCTGTCTTCCTTCACCCGTGGTGTCTCCTGCAGGCCGCAGGGTTTGTCTCGGGGAGAGTCTGGCCAGGATGGAGCTCTTCATCTTCTTCAGCACCCTGGTGCAGCGCTTCCGTTTCACTGCTTCGCCCGGGGTCTCCGTGGAGGAGCTGGACCTGACCCCCCGCGTGGGCTTCACCCTCAACCCCTCGACCCACAAAGTGTGCGCCGTTCCCTTTGATGTGTGAGGATTTACATCATTTAAGAAGCACATTTATCATCAGACTTGTGAATCTGACCCAGTAGAAGGTTTTCTGTGTGTCCACTCGGCCGTTTAAATGTCGCGAAAATGCTGAGCAATGAAAATCATTTGGATTAGCAGATTAATATTGAAAAAATGATGCAGCTTTAAATAAAAGCTTCTATTTTAAAGACCAGTAAAAAATACTGTCAGCTTCTCAAAACTTTGTTCTGGCCCCAAAACACGAGGAGAAGGAGAGCGTGAAGGTTTAAAAAGTGTTTCAAAGAGCTGAAACACCAGTTCGCTCGAGTCTGAATTGTTCATCAAGTAGCTCCGATGCACATGTGCAGAGAACTATTTGGAAAATGGCTCTCTTTTAACTGCAATATAGAAAAGTATAAGTCAGATGAACTCAATAAACTTAAAGGTGCTTCCCTCACTGTAAGCTGTAGATCCACCGGAGAAACTCTACAACAAATTAACTTTATTCACAATGTTTATGACTAATGTGTAACAGAAAACAGGCCTCCTGACTCCTGGTTAATGTGTATGTGTAATGTGCACATATGTATGTATAGAACCAAAAAAAGAAAGAAAGAATGATCTGCAGATTTTTTTCTTTATGTCTATAAGTAAAGGAACAACAGTGCTTTCACATTTAAAGATTGTATGTACTTGTACGTCTTCATAATAAACAGCCCAACAGGTTGCAGTGGAATAAAACAACCTTCAACACGAACCAGCAGACAATGTTTGATCAGGAAGCTGAAGGCGCTAAGAGGCCAAAGCACCCTGACACCAGGGTGTATGAACTTATTTGGGTTTTCTGACACGTCGGAGGCTGCTGGGAACGTCGTCGGCTTCTTTCTTCCCCAGAGTATTGACCGTAGAATATGTCACCTCCTCCTCTTTGACCTGGGTGACACAAACCGGAGGTTTTAACTCAGACGTTAATGTTTCATTCCAAAATGACGGGTCAGGGTTCTGCAGAGTTCTGTGAGGTCACTCACCTTTGTGCAAGGAGGGGCCTGTGGAGGAGAATGGCTCAGAGTCAGGTAGGTCAGATCAATCCCAGGCTCATCCTGAGAGGTTTATAAAGAACAGACATTTACCTCCTACATCTGTGTGGTCACATTACTGCTTCTGGCCACCAGTGGCAGCAGTGAGCACCGGTTTAATAGGCTCAGTAATCTAGTGAGTCACTCTACATGCACCTACAGCAATGGGACATTCACTCACAGCGGGTTGACTCAGTTTCGAAAAACATCTGGAACAAAAGAAAACATTTTAAAAGATAAGTCTTCAAGTATAATTTTGTACATGATACAATCCAGCGAGGTGCTTCCCCGCAAAACCTGATCCCATCATCTGCTTCATGGTCTGTTTTACCCTAAGTGGACCATAATCCACTAAATAAACGTCATGCAGTATTGAAGAAGCCTTAAAACTGAGACCATAAACTCATGTTTACAATGTTTACTGAGGGAATAAATCAATAGAGTAGAGTCATTTCCTCATAGACGTCTATGGGTGCAGAGGATCGCCCCCTACTGGTCACTACACAGAAGTAGAGTCATTTCCTCATAGACGTCTATGGGTGCAGAGGAGTCGCCCCCTGCTGGTCACTACACAGAAGTAGAGTCATTTCCTCATAGACGTCTATGGGTGCAGAGGAGTCGCCCCCTGCTGGTCAATACACAGAAGTAGAGTCATTTCCTCATAGACGTCTATGGGAGCAGAAGAGTCGCCCCCTGCTGGTCAATACACAGAAGTAGAGTCATTTCCTCATAGACGTCTATGGGAGCAGAGGAGTCGCCCCCTGCTGGTCACTACACAGAAGTAGAGTCATTTCCTCATAGACGTCTATGGGAGCAGAGGATCGCCCCCTACTGGTCACTACACAGAAGTAGAGTCATTTCCTCATAGACGTCTATGGGAGCAGAGGAGTCGCCCCCTGCTGGTCACTACACAGATGTAGAGTAATTTCCTCATAGACGTCAATGGGAGCAGAAGAGTCGCCCCCTGCTGGTCACTACACAGAAGAAGAGTCATTTCCTCATAGACGTCTATGGGAGCAGAGGAGTCGCCCCCTGCTGGTCACTACACAGAAGTAGAGTCATTTCCTCATAGACGTCTATGGGAGCAGAGGAGTCGCCCCCTGCTGGTCACTACACAGAAGTAGAGTCCTTTCCTCATAGATGTCTATGGGAGCAGAGGAGTCGCCCCCTGCTGGTCACTACACAGAAGTAGAGTCATTTCCTCATAGACGTCAATGGGAGCAGAAGAGTCGCCCCCTGCTGGTCACTACACAGAAGAAGAGTCATTTCCTCATAGACGTCTATGGGAGCAGAGGAGTCGCCCCCTGCTGGTCACTACACAGAAGTAGAGTCATTTCCTCATAGACGTCTATGGGAGCAGAGGAGTCGCCCCCTGCTGGTCAGCAGAGAGAAAGCATGAAGCTTTGGCTTATGTCAGTAGAACAGCATTATTCTGTTCTTTCAAAGACAGTGGCCTTCCTTCAGTGTCCTGATGAATGAAGGATGGAGGAGTAGGACTATGCCATCCATTTATGGTTTGTGTCGACCTCTGGTCACATATAACGTTCCATTTGACAGCTTATCACATCATATATAGAAGGAGCTACTGACCCTCTGTCCGTGTGGATCTCTTCCTGTATTTGAGGAGAACTGCAAGCATGACGACCAGGACGCCCACCGCCCCAACCGCGGCGGCCACGGGGATGATGATGGAGCGCCGGTCATCTGTGGTCAGAAATGTATCTCATGTCTAAGGACAGCGGTTTGAAAACATGACGCTTCTGAACGTATCTCCTCATGAGGTACCTGAGAAGTCAGGTGTGTAATCGGCCTCTATCGCCACCTTATTGCTGTCGACGAACTGGCAGGTGTACTTCCTGTTGGCTCCGGCCTGCCGCCTCACGGTCACCATGGAGACGCAACCCGTCTGCCCGAGGAGGGTGTGGCCGGCGGCCTCGGCCTGCAGCTGCGTCCCCGCCTCGTCCCGCCAGCGGAGGCTCCCCGGACGGCAGGCGAGGTCATGGCGCCTCCACAGGGTGCAGCGCAGGGTGACCTCGCCGACCCCCCCGGGCTCAGAGGGAGAGACTGAGAGGAGACATGAGGGTTAGTAGTGAGGGGGGGAGACAGGAGATGAAGGAAATGAGCCTCACCCGTCATGACGCTGAGGGACACCTGTTCGTCCCGGTTATCGCCCCGGCCCTGACGGCAGGTGTAGACGCCGGCGTCCTCGGCCGTGACGTTCATGATGACCAAAGAGCACCTGGAGTCCAGGTTCAACCGGGAGGCCTGAGCAGACCTTCCATCCACCGCTCCGCTCTTAACCACCGATGAAGACTTTTGCAGATTCATGTTGTAAATCCAGGAGACCAAAGAGCACGTTGTGTCCCTGGGCGATGCGTTGAGACAAGACAGAAGGACATCCTGTCCACCCCGGAAGTAGAGAGACGTGAATGTCCTGCAGGTAACCGCTGGAGGGAAAAGAGAGAAATGACACATGAGAACTGTTCATTATTATACAGCTAATATGACTCTATATATATGAACATATATGATGTACTTTAAATGATAATGTAAGACAGATCAGGAAGCCGACTGAGTTACACGTATTACAAAATAACACAACCCTGGTTTGCTTTTGTAGATATTTCACAATATCCTTCATCTTTTAACATGAGGGAGAGGATGCTGTACCTTGGATCTGAAGCTGTGACGTGAGGATGAAGAGCAGCAGAGCCTCGGGGTCCATGTCTGTCGTTTCAGGCGTTTCTCCTCCTCTGTGAGGCGGCTGGTTCCTTTCTGTGGACGGAGGACAGAAACGGACCTGAGAAACACTTCCGTGTCCTGAACAGAACGCACACGACGGCTTCCACACAAAATAAACTTCAACCTGATGAGTCATTTCATAAATGTCTTCAGCAGAAAGCGATACCGAGTTTTAAATGACTGGAGGTACATTTAAAGTAAGTTAAAGCCGGTCAAAGTAGACATTACAGCAACATGTGTGTGTTTCAATGTGTGTACATTGACTCCTTTTGATTCTGCCTCCCTTCTGTCAGTCCCACACGTGATTAAGACGTTAAACACACGATCAGTTTTTTACAATCAAACCGTCTTGAGTTTGATTCCTGAGAGCTGCGTTGCTTTGGAAATGTCCTCATCTTTTATTTTGTAATTTCCGTGTGTGGTGTAATCAGAAGAGGAAGTGGAGCCTCACAGTGTGCACGCTGGCACTCATCTTAAAGTATGTCAGATTAACATCACACATGAAATACAGACTATGGGATGTGAGGACATGTGATACAACTGGGTGGAAATGTACGCTATTATTGCACTAGTGTTCCAGTGTGGCCGCTTTTATTGTGAAGGAGGAGATGGAAAGAGAGGAAGTGCTCGGAGCAGCGTGTTGTTCAATTATTAAGATGAAGTAAAGGCCCCCCAGCACAATGTCTTATTTTATAATGTTATGAGTATTTCATATATGATCCACGGCGCTATGGGATCGTTACGTTGAGGCGGATTCTGATTGAAAGGCGTTCAGTCGTCATCCAATAAAAAGCAGCTTCACACCTTTGACTTCCTCAGTCTTCTTCTTCTTCTTTTTCACTCTGAGACTGAACACGACGGTCCTTAAAGGTTCGCTTGGATGTCGGCGTCACAAATGCATCATGGGAAAGGACTCTTGAACTTGAGACTCAGCGTCTTGGTGCAGTTTGTTTGTTGCTCCATCAGATCATTAAAAGCAGAAAGGTGTAACTTTGAGTTCTGAGAGTTGAGTCAAACTGAACTGAATGAGAGGAAACAGTTTGAACCAAAAGGGTTAAATTGTCTCTGGTGTTAAATCCAGATGTTTGATGTCAGTGTGAACTTCACTCCTGCTCATGTCCGCCTTAAGAGTAAAAAAAGCATCAAGTGACGTATGAGAGACGAGAGGGACGAGGAAGTGACTCTTTATCAACAAGAGGAAGTAGATTCAACATTTGTCTTTAAGACGAAGACGCAGAGAGACGAGTAGAGGACACAGAGAGACGAGTAGAAGACACAGAGAGACGAGTAGAGGACACAGAGAGACGAGTAGAGGACACGGAGAGACGAGTAGAGGACACAGAGAGACGAGTAGAAGACACAGAGAGACGAGTAGAGGACACAGAGAGACGAGTAGAGGACACAGAGAAACGAGTAGAGGACACAGAGAGACGAGTAGAAGACGCAGAGAGACGAGTAGAAGACACAGAGAGACAAGTAGAGGACACAGAGAAACGAGTAGAGGACACAGAGAGACGAGTAGAAGACGCAGAGAGACGAGTAGAAGACACAGAGAGACGAGTAGAAGACACAGAGAGACGAGTAGAAGACACAGAGAGACGAGTAGAGGACACAGAGAGACGAGTAGAAGACACAGAGAGACGAGTAGAAGACACAGAGAGACGAGTAGAGGACACAGAGAGACGAGTAGAGGACACAGAGAGACGAGTAGAAGACACAGAGAGACGAGTAGAAGACACAGGGAGACGAGTAGAGGACACAGAGAGACGAGTAGAGGACACAGAGAGACGAGTAGAGGACACAGAGAGACGAGTAGAGGACACAGAGAGACGAGTAGAAGACACAGAGAGACGAGTAGAGGACACAGAGAGACGAGTAGAGGACACAGAGAGACGAGTAGAGGACACAGAGAGACGAGAGACGCAGAGGAACCATGGCTGAATTGGGAGGGATTGAAAGCTGTTTGTTCCTGATTGTGATGCTTCAGTTTGCAGGTAAGAACACATAGAATGTGTGTATGACTACAGAAACACTAGAAAGATCATTTACTAATGGATGAATGTTATTTAGAAGCAAAGCTTCATTTAAAGAAGACACACAAGTAGTCTGTTTGTTTCCAGCAGGTGAATCGTGACTTTAATGAACTCTTAGAAACCAACAATGAGGCACATTTGTAAACTGTTGTTGTGTCTAAAATGATCTTCACACTGACACTAAAAGTCATGTTTTATTTCTCCTTGTTCCTTTTACTTCTCTCTCATCTTCTTAAAGCAGCAACAGGACAACGTCTCACTGTCAGAGATGGAGATGAAGTCACTTTGCCTTGTGACACTGTGACTGAGGACCAGAACAACTGTGACTCTACTGAGTGGATCTTCTATCCTTCAATAAGTGGATCAGGAGTAGATCTGGTTAAAAACGGGCAGATTGTTAAAAAAGCCAAAGATAAATCAGACAGACTGAGTGTTTCACAGAACTGTTCTCTGGTCATCAAGAAGGTCACAGATGTAGATGCTGGTCTTTATTACTGCAGACCAGGAGGACAATATGAAGATGCTCTGGTTCTTCTGTCTGTTGTTTCCAGTGAGTATTTACATCATAATGTTTATAAACTGTCGTATCAGATTAATTTGCTGAAACATTATAATAATAATGATTTTAGTGTTTAAGTTCCTCTTCTTTCTCTCATAATGTCTCCGTCTCCACCAGTGACTGAAGAGAAGATCAGAGACGATGTGACGTTAAGATGCTCTGTGAGGATATTTGATCGATGTCCAAACACAGTGAAGTGGACGAATGGTGGTCAAGATGTGGACAAAGACAACAAAGACATTAAGACATCACAGTCTTCCTGCTTCGCCTCTGTGTCCTTTAAGACTTCTCATTTAATAACGAGCTTCACTTCATTGAAGTGTGAAGTGACCGATGGGGACAAAGTGATGAAGTTTTCTCTCAGGAATTCTCCCTCAGGTGATGAAACAGGTGAGAAGATTCTGACGTCACATCATTTCAGCTTTTTTCTGGATTTTAAGTTTTATTTAGTTGAATCGTGTTCATTTGTTCAGGTGAAGACACAAAAACAACAACTGAAGAGGACACAAAAACAGGAGACACCACGACAACTTCTACACAAAGAAGTGACTCTACATGTTGTGTCTTTATGTGGAATCTCTCTTCATTACGTGATAACATTGTGATTGATTGAGGATAAATTAGCTCTTTATAATCCAACATCTTTCTGTCTCTCGTCTCCTGGAGTCTAAAAGCTTTGAGGAACAATGTTTTCATTTCTTCCTGGTTGCAGTCTGGTGGAAGTTGGTCCTTCTCTGCGTTGGATTAGCAGCACTCATCATCACAGTTGTAGCCGTCAACATGTGGGCGAGAGTCAAAGGTGAAGAACGTTCTCATGTGGAATCTGACAAGAGAGGATTTCTGCTGGTGAAACTAAAGCGACTCTTTCTTTTGTCTCCAGAGAGGAGGACACAGACGGAGGAACACGCTGTGAGTTTAAACAACTTCATGATGAAACGCTTCAGTACTTCATGACCTTCTCATCGAGTCCTTCTTCACTCCAACACGAGTGGCTTTAGAGGTTCTTCATGCTGTGAGATCCCAGAGTTCACCTCCACACGTTAAAAGCTTTAGAAACAAGCTAATCATTGATTCATTGTCCAAGTTGGTTCACTTTGACTCTTCATTAAGTTCTTAGCTGCAGCTTTGAAGCTTCTGCACACGTATGAAGATCTTTTCCTTTGCCTCCACTCGGCTCTCAAAGAGGCCGACAGCTGAGCCGGCGGCTAGCAGCTAACGGTGCTAACAGCCCTACCAATGCTAGCAGAGCTAGCACGTAGCCACTGAGCTCACAGTGTCCCCGTGAGGGGGCACCGCAGGGTGGATGCTACATGGAGGGTGGAGCAGTGGACGCCTCCACGTCAGAGAGGTGGGGCTGTAAAGTGTGGCTTTGATTGTGTTGTTTCTCACAGGTGCGTTTTGATGCAGAAGATGACGCAGTGAACTATGAGAACATGAGACCTGCTGATGGAGTTTGACCAACACGTCTGCAGATCAGCTCCATCACCATCTCCATGGTGTCCCAGCTGCTGGTGTGGAGCCAGATGTTCTCCTTCATTGGGCTACTGAGGTCCAGTACTGATCAATCGTTCTCACGTCACTGGTCAAACATGTCGAGCATTTATCAGAAACACAAGAAAACATTTGCTTCATTTCTCTCATTTTTTTAGGCTTGTTTTGAAAGGGTCTCATTATTTTAGTTTGTTGTCTTTGTAAAAATGTTTCTGTGCTCACAACTCAACAGCTGGATTTTAACTTAATGTAACAGGAAACAAGATTAAACTCTTAAGTTCATTTAGTCTTTCAGTTGATTTTACTGTTTCTGCTTGTTTTTTAAACTTTGGGGACTAAAGCTCAGTTTCATTTCTGAGTCAGTTTCAAACCATTTTTAATGAACATTTCTGTGAACATATTGTTGTGATATTAATGCATTTTAACCTGTTTTCAACCTGAGCACAAATAACTTGATCAACATTAATGAACATTAAAATCATTAAAAAGTCCAAAAATAGTTTTTTTAAATTCACTTAACCATCTTTAAATGGATCCCTGTTATTCTTCATCGTATGAATCTGATTCCTGAAGCTCTGAAGCTCCATGATTCTCGTATGTGAACTTTCTCTCTGCTGTTTCCTCTCTGAGCTTCGTGTCAAAGGTCGTCGCCCAACGAGCATCGTTGAGGAAGAATAAAAAGCCCTTGCATACAAGTTAATAAATGTGTTTCCAGTTGTTTTTCATTGACAGTATTGATCGATCCTTTGCCTTAAGATTGCAACGTTACTTTTAGCGGTAAGAAACAGTTTTCATATTTAATTTGAATTAAAAGTGAAGGTGGTGAAGGTGAAGTGCTCTGTGACTGATGGACGGTGTGGACACACACTGAAGTGGCTCAAAGAGGGAAGTCAGACTGAAGTGATGACATCACATGTCTGTTCAGCCTCACAACACGTGTGTGTGTGTCTCAGTAGTGTGAGAGTGTAGGGGGGGGGGGGGGGGTCCTCATCTACCTGCATGTTTTTCATTGATGTTGAGGTACAACACCTCCTGATGTCCACAGGGGGCGCTCTTGTGCTTCTCTTCTGAAAACAGAGTCAAAACTACATTCTACAAGAGGCACTGACTCTTTCAAAGTCAGATTCACAAATATATGAATTCAACAAAGTAGCATGAATTCCGCATTGAACTGGCTGCGTGCACAGTGACTACTGACTTTTATAATAGAGGAAACCCAGCGCTCTGATTGGTTGAGAGTGAGTCACGGGGTGTACTGAATGGAGCCGTAATGTAATCTTACCTGTTTACGGTGATCAAACCGAATCATTGGAGTTTGTAGCTCGGTGGCGATCGTCCGGGGGACGTCGTGAGCGATGAGGATGAACGAGACGCACAAATTAATGTCCATCTCTAATCATCAAACAACTTTCGGTGCTAGGCAACAAACGTGAACGTGTACTTGGCTGTTGCAAAGCAAGTTTTGTGTGTTTTCAGGACTGATGATGTGCACTTGACGTGCGCTACTTGACTGTTTTAGCTAGCACGTGCTAACTATGCTACCTGTCCGTGGTACGTGAAGAAAAGCAGCAGCAGAAGGAGCCTGTGTGCTCAACACGCCCCCTTCAGGCAGACGGAGGTACTGACCCAGCCTCCAGCGGTGAGACGCAGGAAGGGAGGCGCACAGTCCAGCTGCCTCCTCACCGCTTATTCACTGCTTAACAAGACCAACATACGTGAAATACAGGACCCAGACCATGTGAGGACATGTGATACAACTGTACAAACATTACATTGGTGACACATAGAGACAATAATCACACTTCTATCACAAATCAGTGGACATATTGGAACATATTATATATATTATTTTGTGCAACAATCTGCTCAAATGTGATTATGCCTTCTGCAGTTTATGGTCACAGTGCAAGAGGATTAAAGAGTAAGGCAGACGATGTCTATCAAACACAAAGTGTGTATTCCTCCACATCAATGAGCCTTAATGTTCCTTCATTAGCATGAACACACACACACACACACACACACACACACACGTATGTTCCTGCTGCCCCAAAAATCAACTAGAGCAACAAATGTGGATCATCTGCAACATCAACCCCAACAAGTGGCCCCTTTCCTCCTGTTAGAAGCTGCTTTAGGAGGCGTTGTGTCACATGACGTTACTTTAATTTAAGTTTCCATTATTCAGATGAGAAGAACATGTGCGAGGACAGATTTCAATGAGTTTAATAAAATAAAGACCAAGAAATGTAAGATCTTCACTAGAAAAATGCGTCACACAAACATGAAACGGTTCTATAAGGCATGAAATAAATAAAGAAACAGAAGATTTAACTTGGCTCATAGAAAGTTACAAGTACGTAGTGACCGAATGAAGTGCTTCTCCTCTGATGTCATTATGTCAACAATTCACATCCTCACACAACGTATGACAACATCCTTTAATACAGTTCTTTAGATGATTCATCCTGAAATGGAACAGAAACCAATGTGCCGTTACGAAGGGGAACTGCTGCTGTGCGTCATTAAAGAAAAGCCACAACATGGAGCTCAAAATATAAAAGTCACTGAAACTAAAACAAAATATCTATCAGATACCAACACATAATAAAGTTAGTCTGTTATGTTTTACTTTGAGCCTGTTGTGTATGTCAAATAAACCTTTTGAAGTGGACTAATGTTGCATAAAGCTTCTCACTTTTATTCAAACAAATGGAGAAAAAAAAACTAAACTTTTAGTACTAAAGGGTTAAAGCTTCATGCAAGCACTGGTTTAATGAGGAAGCGTCTGTTGCTGAGCTCTATTGTCCTTCTCCTTGTTGCCCACTGGGTGACGCTGACCTTTCTGAAGGAACCTCAGAGGCTTCCGGAGGACTCGCTGTCATACATTCATGAGGATTAACACGGACAAAGAGCAGTTTGTGTGGACTCGTCCAGTCGGAGGCTCAGATCACCTTTCTGCGCTCGGTCCAATTCAAGTAGAGTCCAGAGGAGCCTGCAGGGTTTGTGGGAGGTTCCTTATGGAGACACCACACATGAGGCAACGCGCCCCCTGGAGTCCTTCCTCTGAACTGCAGACGGCCATGTGCAGCTTCTTCTGGATGCCTGATTGATTCCTTTCAAGTGTTTGGGGGGGGGGGGTTTGGGCCCGCCTTGAATCCACTATGGGGGGGGCGGGTGTCTGTGCTTGAGTGGACTTGGCGAACAAACCGCAATGAGGAGTCCCGGCGGGGAGACGTCCTCGGCGGGGAGACGTCCCGGCGGGGAGACGTCCCGGCGGGGAGACGTCCCGGCGTCACAGCGAGGTTTCCCTTGAGAAGCTGATCGAGGGCTCCAGTTTGACGCCGTTGGTCTGCTTCTCTGGGGCGGCGTCCTCGGGACACTCAGCGGGAAGCTGGGAGGGAGACAGAGACACATGGGATGTCCTCACTAGTCATGAGAGGCGGGACGAGGAAGGCGAGTGTGTGGTAGCTGTTGGTGGAGGTGGAAGGTGGAGAGACTCTTCTCAGGGAGGCAGAGGGGGGGTCAGGAATCCGTCTCGCCATAAGGTCACACCACGGGACAAATACTCAACAAAGGGACACTGTCCTCTCTGAAGCCCCCCCGGAGGGACAGAGAGAGACATAGAAATGATCTAAGATGTAGTCGGAGGGAAATCTGAAGCAAGGTGTGAGTCAAAGGGGCGTTTGGGCCGTGCTTCATGGAACATCACACAGTACCTGTGAAAAGAATCATTCCATGTTTGTGTGTGAACTCACTGCTTTCAAGTGGTTGTCATTCACCTCCATGTTGACGTTGTTTCTTTTCAGTTCTGACTTAATGAAAGCTGAAACACAAAGTAAAGAAATGATTACACCTGACATTTTGTTTTGAAAGGCACAAAAGAACCCACACATGTTCAAACACACACACACACACACACACACAGCCTACCCGTGAGCAGTATTCCCAGGAAGATCCAGGCGCAGAGGAAGAGGTTTCCAACCCTCGGGTTGTGGTTTGTTATCAGTTTGCCCTGAATCAGAGTGAAAATGATCCCAAAGATCTACACACACACACACACACACACACACACACACCAATGGTTAGCGGGTGATGGACAACAGCACCTCTTAGGGGACGGCGGAGGTACCTGAGCGAAGGCATTGAGGAGGCCCGAGGACGTGCCCTCCGACTCCGGGTAGGTGATCTCCACCCCGAACTCAAAGCCCAGAGGCAGGTAGCCCGTCATGAAGAACCTGCAACACAAGGTGTCAAACCCCGGACCACCTTCTCCTCCGGCTGCAGGGGGAGGAAATGAGGCGGGATTCACAGACTCGTACCCCAGAGCTCCAGCCGTGAAGAAGACCAGCAGGATGTTGAGGTTCAAGGTGAAGGTGAAGACCAGCATGCCCAGGAAGGACAGAATGTACACGATCAGCGTCGTCATCCTGTGAAGCACCACAGCGTCGTTCAGTCACTTTGATTGACAGTATTTCAGGGACCAATCAGAGGCTTCCTCTGCTTTGTTTTCCTCCCCCTTGCCTCATGAAAGAAACCCTCATTCTTTCATCTTCTTGATAATAACTACGGCGCTGGATTAGTTAAAATTCCTGTAATGAAACAACCATGTCTGGGGGGGGGGGGGGTGGGGGGGGGCGTACTTAAGTCCTTCAACTTGGGCGTCACCTCTATTGATCTCACAAAAGCATCTTAATCGACTCCTACACAACTGGGCCAAAAGTCCTGAAGCTGCATCCTCTCTCTAGACACGGCTTCGTCCATGTGTTGTCTCTCTGTGTGTGTGTGTGTGTGTGTGTGTGACCTACTTGTACATCTTGGTGTGGTCCAGCCACACGCCGCACAGGATGGAGCCGACCATTCCGGCCACCACCAGCGTCAGGCCGATCCTCCCCGCGTTCAGCTCCTGGTCCTGGTCCTGAGGACAGAGGACACGTGGAGGACAGATCCAGGTGGACCATGAGACAGTCACAAGTTGGGGTTTAGGGATTTGCAGTGTTTCTGCTGGGAGAGGGCTCTTAAGTCGCCTGAGAGTTTTAGAAGTTCATGCAAAGGTGAACATCTCTAAGCGTGTGTGTGTGTGTGTGTGTGTGTGTGTGTGTGTGTGTGTAGCAGGGATTGTGGGTATTGCTTAGATAAGCAGAAACTGAATCAGCCTTTCTGTCCATCTGTCAGCGTGAGAAAGAGGCTCCGTGTTTCTCTGTCGTTGACTGTGTGTGTGTGTGTGTGTGTGTGTGTGTGTGTGTGTCTGTGTGTGTGTGTGTGTAGCGATGGGCAGCAGGCATGCGTGAAACAGCTTCTAACACCTCTCTCTGGACCGAAGGTGACGTCGCAGGTGGACTATGGGTGTTTATGTACCTTGTAGCAGTCCATGATCATCTGGTTGAGGAGGGTGGAGACGGAGTAGAAGGAACCCGTCATGATGCCTGCAAGCACAAAGGTCCCACTGAGGTCACCCCTCATACCACTGGCATCGTTTATTATTTGATGTCCACTGGTCCCGTGTCCGGCCCCCCTGATTGGCTGTTGCTGAGCGACGGGGTGAGAGTGCATGACACACACACACACTCACACACACACACACACTGACCGTAGCTCACTAGCAGCAGCACGAACGCCTTGTTCCTCATCAGGTTGACGATGGAGCGCTTGTAGGAGTAATCCTCAGCGGGGGAGCTGGGCAGGACGGCCTGGGCGTGGCTGGGGGGGAGCAGAGGGCGGTCCTTGATCACTGTGGGACACAAGGGGGAGGAGGCATTCAGGTGCACGTCATTCATTCCAACCAGAGTACAGGTGTAATGCAACGTATTGTTACGTAGGTGTGTGTGTGTGTGTGCGTGTGTGTGTGTGTACCGATCACGGTGAGGATGAACAGGGCGGTGGAGACGGCGGCGGTGCCGTAGAACATGACGCTGATGTTGTGGCCCGTGAGTTCGATGTTGTCGGGCGTGTTGGGAACCAACACCGGGGGCAACAGGAAGCCAATGGCTGTTCCTAACTGAAGGGGGAGGGAGGGGGGGGGGGGTATCAACTACTGTTCGGTTCCATTATATTTCATTAACTATTTATTTCCTCCACACACTGCATCTCTCTTCCTCAAATGTCATGCTGTACTTTAAACGTAGTTAAAAGAAATAACCGCCATCAAAAGCGTTTTAAAACATAGTTGCGCATCAAAGTAATCCAAAGCACCACAATATTAAACACACAAATTACGTCGTGCACACACACACACACACACACACCTGGTTGCCCAGCACGGCCGTGGCGCACGCGGTGGAGACCTCGCGGGGGCCGAACCACACCGAGGCGATGCGCGAGGGCAGGCCGAGGATGAACACCTGCGCCACGGAGCAGATCACCTGCGCGCCCACGGTCACCGCGAACCGCGCGGGCCCGGCGCTCGCGCACTTCAGCCACGCGCCTGCGCAGTTGAGTCCGGCGCCCAGCAGGGCCGTGAGCCGCAGCCCCCTGCGGTCCAGCAGCCAGGTGGCCGGGAAGATGAGCGGCACGTAGACCGCCATGTAGACGATGGACAGCCAGTCCACCTTGTCGTTGGTCACGCCGTAGAAGCGCGCGAACACGTTGGCGATGATGCCGTACTGGATCCACTGGAAGGCGTTGACCAGCGACGACAGGCTGAACACCGCCAGCACGGCGAAGCGGCGCCGGGACAGCCCGGTCTCCGGCTCCGCTCCTCCCGCGCGGGGCAGCATCGCCTCGCTCTCATCCGGCGGCAGCTCCTTCTCCCGCTCGGCCTCCGCCTCCCCGGCCCCGCCCGTCGGCGCCGCCGCGTACGTCGGATCGGACGCTCCCCCCGGCTCCGGGGTCTTCCGGCCCCCCGCGACGTCGTCGAGTCCGCCGGTGTCCGCGCGCACATGTTCCTGCGCGAGCAAACCGGGGACCATGATGCCGGTGTTCACGCCTCCTCCCCCCCCCCCTCCCGAGAGAGGCAGGAAGCGAGCACGAAGCACAGCGACGATGCTTCAGAGAGAAACGACTCAGAGAGAAACACGTTAAGACACACGGGGACTTTAAAGGAGACATCCGCTGTGTCTCTGTCTCATTCTCTTACTGCCCCCCCCCCCTCTCTCTCTCTCTCTCTCTCTCTCTCTCTCTCTCTCCCCCTCTCTCTCTCTCTCTCTCTCTCTGTCTCTCTGTCTCTCTCTCTTTTGTGTAGCCAGGATGTCGCGCGAGTTGCGGATGAGCCAATAGAAGAGCAGCTCGCTCTGGTGCTTTGTGTTGCTTCACGGGGGTTTTATTTATATATATAATTTATATCCTTCTCTTTCTTACAGAGCCGTTGCACTTTTACCACACAAAATAAGAATTAGAATGAGAAAATAGGAATTAGAAAGGCATTGTTACAACTAAGCATTTACGTGATTATAATAAAATGTCGCCATTTTAGTCCTTAATAAACAAATTAAATATATGTTTCATCTCAGGTCGAGATCCTGTCTGTTCTAAAAGGGTGAAATATGATAATAGATGTAATAAAATCTGTGTGTGTTCAAATATGCAAATGAAGGCAACAAAAGAAAGAAATAGGAAAACTAAATCTAAATTTGAGAAGAAATGAATGAAAGAATATGACCCCCGGCTGCTCGGGCCTAACTGACCACGTGCTCAGCTCTTTACCTCTAATCCTAATCAGCGTTTGACCCAGTGTGACTCCAAAGGGGAATCCCAGGAAACTCCCTGTAATGGTTTAAGCAATGATTTTTAAATGAAAGCAAACCCCAAATGTTTCAGCTTTATTATATTTATTAATATGTCCCAAATAAAAATGAATGAGAACGTTTATATCCAAAGCGAGTTATGATTCAGGCTGTGAATAATTCATCAGATGAGCTCTGAGCGAGGAGGTCTCACTCTGTCTCTGTTTCAGAGTACCACCATCAGCAGATAGCTGTCCTTCAGACAACAGGAGACAATACATCACATGTCTACGTCCTCCTGGTCTGTATCGAAAAAGGAACATCGGAGAAGATTGTCCAGGATTTTAAATGATGTTCTAAACTCTCACAGTAACTCATCGCTTCAAGTATAAAAGATCTTTGGGGCGCGCTTCTTCTTCAGGTTTCTCAGTTGTCATGGAAACGGCAGCCTCACAAACCGACGCCACCGTCGATAATTTACAGCGGGACAATAAAACAAAAAACAAACAATAGACAGCCACAAATTAGACCCACATGTCTGCAGCTGAGGAGCCGGCTCTCCTGGAGCTGAACCTCCGCAGGGAGACGTGGTGTCAGGTGGAGGTGAACCCCCGGCGCTGCTGGGAGAGGACCGAGAGGAGACACTACCGGGCTCACCTGCGCACCAACCCGGTCCTCCTCACCGCCCTGACCGGCGGGCCGCAGCGCGGTTCGGCCCGCGAGGAGCGGCCGCCCGCCGCCCGCCTCCCGGAGAGAAGGCACTTCGAAGAGAGCCGTAAGGAGGATGTTAGAAACACCATTTAAAATGAATCCAGGGAGCTTCGTATCATGTGAAGCCATGTGTGTTTAAAGCCTTCATTGAACAGAAATTTGAAGTTATTATTTCTTTATGTGTATATAATGCCTGGTTATTCTTCTGCAGATCAGTCACATCTGGTGTAACATCTGGACCTGAAGGAACTCCAACGATTACGGGCCAGAATACATCACAATATAATATCTCTTCATAAGAGGAGAACTACAAGTATCCACCTCATTTGTAGATGTGTCCGTCTGCCTCTAATAAAATGAAATAAACAAGTGTGTTATCTTCCAAATGTGAGACTCGTTCACCAGAGGATCAGGACTAAGGGGCTCGTTCCCGAGAGCAAAGAGAAGGGAAACATCTGCAGAGGAGATCCAGCTGTGTCGAGGCTGGCGGAGCCCACGCAGATGTGGTCCGGAGGGAGCTGCTGGACCAGCTGGTCTCTCTGTGCGGAGACATCACAGATGTGTCGGTTGTCTTTTGTCACAAAGTGTATTAACAAACAGATTAAAGATCACCTTACAACAACATATTGCTCTCCTACTTCCACTTTAAATCCAAGTGATAAACAGGGTGTGACTGTGTATGTGTGTGTGTCTGTGTGTGTGTGTGTGGGGGGGGGGGGGGGGGGTGGTTTGGAGGTTTAACCAGTTAAACCTGCTTTATATCAAAGTATGGATCTGTGTTTCATGAGCCTGTTTAATTCTGTAAGAACGGAGAGGGTGCAGCGGTGTGTGTGTGTGTGTGTGTGTGTGTGTGTGTGTGTGTGTGTGTATAATGGTAAATATGTTACATAGTCTTATGCTCAAAGAGTGATTATTGTCTGTATTGAAGTATGAATGTGTATTAATGTGAGAAGAAAAGGGAGATTCTTTTGCAGCTGTGTAAAGGAGGACAGTCTTGAACAAAGGAACTCTGTTACCTCGACTTTAACCTTGGTTCTTATCTCAACTTGGTTTGCAACATTTCACTCCTGCCACTGAGGATGACCTTCGTGTGTGTGTATAAAAGCTCAGCGCTTTGACTGCTCGGAGACGCCGTCTCCACAGAGCATCGTGTATTTGACCTCCTGCTTGAACTTTGATCCTTCATCAAGACTCTGTTTTACTAGATGAACCCAGAACCAAATCATTCTCTTCTCCCAAACTAGTTTTATTGAAATATTCCACAACAGTGTAACGTGTCTGTGTGTGTGTGTGTGTGTGTGAGACGCTCTCCAATAGAGCGAGAGTGTGTGTTCTCTGTGTTCTTAACACTGCGACAGAGCTGCTTCAAGCCCTGAGGAAAAGACATCTTTCATCAAGACATTTAAACACCCTTTTAGATATTTTCTTTCTGGCGTCGCCCCCAGTGGCCATTCAGGGGAATGCAGCTGTAACAACAGGTGGTCTGCTCACAAGTGACCATGCATTGCACCTTTGTGATGTGCGGACTTCACTTCACCTGTAGAATATTTCATTTTCAGATTCAAAGTTGTGAGAGAAGATGAAAATCAGTGTTGAGGATTGGAGCCACTGCCTGAAAGCCGGGTGCTGCTTTGAATAACAATGAATAAGAAAAGGTAAATACGCCCCGGCCTCCCCTCAGGTGTTCCTCACCTGGACGCCGCTCAGCCGGCTGGATTCGGTTACTCTCACAATGTGTCTGCTCAATAAGCCCGGCGGGGGTGGGGTGTGGATTGTTTTGCTACCTGAGGCTTCACGCCACCCCCCCCCCCCCCATCCCCAAGGGGATGGAGGACAAAACATGGAGCCTCCAGATGTGGATAGCTGTGAGAGGAGGACTCAAAGGCCTGAACAACAAACAGATCCAGCGGTGAGCAGCTGCACGGCGCTACGTGAACCTTTGGTTCTGTACATCTGGTTCTGATCTCAGTGAACCTCGGACCAGGAGGCCACGTTTAATCTTCCCCACAAATCTCTTCTCCCTCCTCCGAGTTTAAAACCTTTACTATAATGTTTAATGATTAACAAACTAGTGTTAACATGGTCATGCCGCGCACACAAACGTGTGTGTGCGTGTTGAATTGTCTTCGTTGACCTGAGCTGACCTCTGTGGTCCTGTGGATCACATCCTGCAGATCCTAGAAATGAAAAAAAGATTCACAGCAATGAGGTTAACTTGAACAGACTATTTGATCTAGTGTAAGCTTACATATTATTGTGTACATACAGGTTTTAAGATTCAAAGTTAAAATTCGACGGATGCCCGCATACTTTTATGACCTATGCTACATGTTTAGGTCTTTTTAAACAACTCACAGGTTGATATGTGACAGTAATCATCAATGTATCGATATTCTACTGAAACAATCCAAATATTAAGCGCCAGCTGCACGAACTATGCAGAAAAACTAAAATATTCGTACATTTTAAAATATGAACCGTAGTTCCAGCCGGCGGAACCTCGCTGCGACGCTAGACGTGTTGTTTCCGGGACACATTGTCAGTCGCACCAGGAAGCCGCGGCTCCGTTTCCGGTTCACATATAAACAAGTTGGCGGTAAAGATGGAGGCTGCGGAGAGCGGACAGTTACGCGAGGCTGAAAGCAGCGAGGAGTCCCGCGTCCAGGTGACGTCCAAGAGACACGTCGTGGGACAAATAGACCAATACAAGGACATTCTGAGGACAGCTCTGGACGGACAGCCGGACGTCTCCGAGGACACGAAGCGGGTTTTACTGCAGGAGCTGCTGATAGTGAGTCAAACCGTAAACAGTAAATGTACATTTAGAAGATCGATTATAAATGTGTTCCTGTCAACTATCAACAAACCGCGGATTCAAGACTTAAGTTTAAATTCTTCACCAAATCCCGCTGAATTTAATACTTAAAATCCGCCAACATTCAAACATCCGAGTAAAATCACAACTAAAGGTTCCCTGAATCTTCTATGAGTTGAATAGAGCATTTCGGCCTAAAGGTGTTAGATAGAAACTCTTAGTTTGGATATAATATAATATATAACAGTTTAGACCGGTTAATTGTTAAATAATAAGTAAGTAAGTTAACTTTCTGGAAATAAAGTTATGTTTCTAAATCCATCAATATATACAAGTTGTGTACAATTACTTCAAGTACAGGACAAAATCCGTTGATTCCAGTAAATAAAAAGGTTGCACATGAAGAGTCTTTGGTAGTAAAATATCCTTTTTTACGTGAAGCAGCAGAATTTTCCAGCTTTTCATCCTCCATCGTGAGCGTTTCTTTCCCCCGACGGCGACAATCAACTGAATTTTGCCCTTTTGCTTCCACGAAAAAACACAAATTGTCTGAGACGTCCGTAATGAACTTCTCTTCTTGCAGAACTTCGAGGGCGGCGTGCAGGACAACGTGCTGGTGAACGGGCAGCCGTGGGAGGAGGCGCCCGATGTGGAAGGTGCTTCAGATCCACAGAACATAATTAAAGTCTTAAGATAAAAGTCCTATTCAATGAACTGAAGCCCCCCTCCCCCCCCCGTCTCTCCTCTGCCTCCCCCACTCAGCGGAGGACGAGGCGATGGACCTGGAGAGCCTGCTGGACGACACAATAGTCGAGGCGGCCAGGCGGCGCCGCGCCTACCCGAAGAAGATCCTTCCTCACGTGGTGCACTCGCTGAGGGCGGAGCGGAGCCTCATGGTGGGTGTGTGGACAGAGGGACACATCTGGCTGCGAGGACATAGGAACCGTGGACACTTACAGGTTTACCTGTGTTCTTACCTGTGTTTGACTAATCTTCATCTTTTGCTTCTCAGGGTCTGTACGAGCAGGCGGTCAAACCTCAAGAGGTCGTCACCGATCCAGGTCAAGGTCGCTACCTTTTTACGTGTCTTTACACACTCGTGGAGCGATTGCAATGCTGCACACACACACGCACACACACACGCACACACACACACACACACACACATCAGCGCTGCTGTGTTTCTCTCTTCATTATCGGTGTGACGGTGACAAAGAATAAAAGGACAAACTCCAAATTAATCAAACAGCTGATCTTCTGCTTAAAGTGGAGCCCGGGTTGTTGTTCTTATTATTACCTAAATATAAAGGAACAAATCTTACTCACATGTGTGTTTATTTTATTAAATATACAAACAAATTTCGCTAAACTTGCAGAACGATGCAGAAACTGTTGGTTTTTTAACGGCTTCTTCTTCTCTGTGTTCCCTCTGCAGAGAGCTTCATGAAGGATTTGTCAGCTGAAGCTCCTGTGGTGGTGAAACAGGCCATCCAGGCCATAAAGGTACACGCCATGGAACACGCCATGGAACACGACGTATGTTGTGATGTATTCTGAGGCGACGCATGGGAGTTTATTTGTTTGCTCCCTGTAGGCGATCACCACGCTGCAGAAGCAAGCCGAGGGGCTCCGTGAGATCCTCAACATGAAGCCCAGTCGCGGCACCCTGGAGATCCACCGAGAGGTGTTTGGCTGCGACGGCCAATCGGACGGAGCCGCGCGGCGCGGGCGTCCAATCGAGAGAAGCACGGAGGAGGCAGCCGCCGCGGAGGGCTACGTTCCCCTCCGAAAGAAACCCGAGTGACACTTTCTTTCTTGTGTTTGTGTTCTTTACACAACAGAACGCAGCGGTGAAAAGGATCCGTCCCGTCTCACATTTGGACATAAATATCATTAATGGAGACGTTACGGTGACGTCCCATAAAATGTCTCCGTGTTGAGGAGATAATAAAAAGTCTTCGTATTGTTCAATATGAACTTCTCGCTTGCAGGACCTTTTCTGCTCTGACGTCCTATAAATAAGATCCTGACACAGTGACCTGGGTTATTTAACCAGTGTCTCTGCAGGAGGAGCAGCGCGTGCTCTCTGAGGCCTGTAGTGCTCCAGAGGAGCAGCAGGGGGCGCCGCTCCCCTCGTGTACTCTTATGTTACCTCGTTTGACACAAATTATGAAAGCAGGCGCAACACGACTTTGATAATTAAGTTCAAGATGTCAGATGCATGTTTATGGATTTGAAAGCAGCTCACAGCATGAATAAGTCTGATGGACCTTCAGAGTTTAATAAATGTTTCTCTAATGTAATAACCAAAGAAAAGTTTTTTAATTTAGTGCACTGAAAGAAAACAAGTATGACACAACACAAAGGAAGTTTTCTTAATCCTTCAAACCTTCATTTCTAATTTAACATGATGTTTCCCATAACCCCCCCCCCCCCCCGTGCCCCTCCCCTCGGGGTCGTTGTGAGGTCACCTGCGGGTCACTCAGCGGTCTGATTGCGTTGGAGGACGCTGGCTGAGCCAGCCCCCCCCCCCCAATCACAGCAGCTCCTTTTTGCCATTTCGTTCTTCCTCCCACGAGTTCATTCTTTGTTTTGAGGAAGTTGTTGACGCAAAGCGAGCGGAGCTCCGCCCCTTTTTCTCTGCTGCAGACTTCTGGAGAAACTGGACAGATTTCTTCAAAGCATGCTGGTTTTGTTGGTTTCATCAGGTGGGCGGGGCTTATCAAACCGCCATGAAGTATTGCAGAGTGGACACACGTCCATGATCCCACTGCCCCGATGACTTTAGTGCGTCTTAACTCCACCCGCCTGGTGCTCCACGCCGGCTTAAACAAAGCCACCTTTGGTGCAGGTAAACAGTGAGATCCTCACCTGGCTCCTAAAGCGGCTCCATCTCTGTGGACCGACTGTACAGCCCAAATACACTTGTTTCTATAGATAACATCCCTGACCTCTGTGTGACCTCTGTGTGACCTCTGGGCCTCGATAGCTAAATGCCACGGGGTCTGCAGGTGTTTTACCTTCTCCACTAAAAGGTGTTCTGCTGCTGTCCTGAAACATGATTTATCACAGTCTTATCAATACTTAATCAGGCACAAGCAAGCACATGCTTGCACACACACACACATGCATACACACACACACACACTTCTAGTGAATTTCCCAGTGGATGCAGATCCGGTTCTGTGGAAGAAGTTCATTGTATTTCAGCAACACTTTTCTCAGGAACCCGATGCTTGTTTCCACAGATTTGATCTCAATGCGTTGGAGACGTTGTCTTCACATGTTGGTCTTCTGGAGGATGTTGTTGGTATCCAGGTACTTTAAGTACTAATGCCACGCTCCACAGTGTGTGGGATTAATCGTAGCCGATTTCTCCCCAACGTGCTTTATTGTGAAAGCGCTTTGATTCTTTTGTCATTATTTTAACTTTCCTGTGATATCTAAAGTGAATCTCGTTATGTCCTGTTGCTCCTCCACTTTAAAAGTTGACCAGCGGTTTGTTGTGCTTTTAATGTGAAGGAGTTTCATAATCAAAAATCCAAGTTGTCACGGCAGCTTTTTCACATTCGGGACTTTACACTCATTTCAACTGTCAATCATGCACATTGTCTTGAAAGGTGTGCAGAGGACGTGCAGACGTGTTTCCTCTCTCCAGGTGAGCGGGGTTTCACCTTCAATGAGGACGTTCACTTCCTCGTGTCCCCTCGTTCTTTCTGCTCCGACCTTTTTGGAATTCCCTGTTTGCACTTATTTTCCAATAGTTCTTCCTTCTTATAATTCCCCTCCCCAGAGATGCTGCAGGGCTCCTTTACTTCCTGGTGTCTTGTACCCTGTGAAATGTTCAGAATGCTGGTGTCACATGACACCTGTTAAACGTATGCGTTTGTTCGTGAGTGAGGAGGCGTCCTGCTGCTGCCCCGCTGACGTTTGCTTCCTCTGGTGGATTCTACTTTGTTCATTTGTTCATTAATGAGTCAGGTGACGAGTGAGCAGTTCTGTCACTGTGCAATCAATCCCTCAATGTCCCTCCAATGTCCCTTTACGATCAACGTGCCCATAAAGGGACGTTTTTATCGGATATTCCTGCCCGGTGTAGAGAAACCTCCTGCGTCACCATGGCGACGGCAGCCTGTAGCGCGGCGGTTGAACGTTGTGAAACCGTCGCCGTGGTAACCAGTGGTTCACCTTGTGAAACTCGTCACCGGAGGACGGACGTAACGCAGCGTCACAACGAAAGCGTCGCTTCAGAAGCCGCTGGTCACTTCCTGCGTGACCGCAGGTCCCCGAGAGCGGACCTCTCCGCTACTACAATGACAGGTGCATTGTGGGAGTGAAACCAGGCTGGAGAGAATTGCATCAGACACAAATCCCCGAGCAGCAAATTCACCACAACCGCATTGAGTACCTGCAACATGTGCTGGAGTGTGCTTAGCGGTGACCTTTGACCCCACCACACAGGACGTTGCCGGTTAAAGATTACGAAACCGTTGTTGCATCACTTCGCCTCCTCTTGTGACTCCGTTGCATCAGTTTCTACCTCAATGACAAAGCATCTTCCCTCTCATCGTGTGTGTGTGTGTGTGTGTGTGTGTGTGTGTGTGTGTGTGTGTGTGTGTGTGTGTGTGTGTGTGTGTGTGTGTGCAGCTGGTGTGGTCGACGCGATCGCTTCCTGGAACAAAGAAAGCAGGTCAGTGACCTCGACCTTTGACCCAGAGAATAAACTGTACTGTGTCACTGAGTCATATTGAAACTTCCCACTTCTGCTTCCACTTGAAGGGAGAACCAACTGTACTAAAGAGCGCTTTGGAACAGAATGTGACGACAAACAGGCCTTTAGTTACTCTTCTATGAAATGACGTCGGTGCTGGAAAGAGACGGAGTTTATTTATTAAGTGGAGTTTCTCTACGTCTTTTCACAACAGTTAAAAGGTTCAAAGGTCAAAGTTACTCATTCTCATGTACTTGTCATGACCATGTCTGCTCCATGTCTCCTCCATGTCTGGTCCATGTCTGCTCCATGTCTGGTCCTGCTTCCAGCCTTCCCATCAGACCTTTTAATCAGAGCACATCAGGTGCATCGTGGTTTTGACTTGAACTCGGACGCGATGAAGCAACAACAAAGAAAGCGTCGGCCTTCGTTGTGCAGCTGGTTCTGATGTGATGCAGTGAGCAGCCTGGTTGTCATGAAGGAGGAGGAGGAGGACGTCTTCAAGGAGGATGTGAGTGAACCTCTCCCACCAAGGAGAAGCGCTGGAGGCGTGATACCGGGTCGTTTTCCAAGCTGTTCTGGATCAAGTTGAAACGTTTCCCTGCATGAAGAAGGTCCTTGAGGCCTTTTGATGCTCCTCAGCGTTCAGCAGCAGATGTCATTCTAACACGCGTTTGCTTTCATCACCTTTTCGTCCCAGGCGGGAGGGGTGAAACTGGAGCTGTCACATCAGGCAGAAACGGGCGGGCCGGGGTCATGTGACTGGTGTTGTTTGTTATATGCAGGCAGGAGGGTGGAGTTTATTGCTTTAGGCAGATTACCTGAGAATTAGCCACAAATCACAAAGTCCATTCAGCTGCAAAACCTGAAGCGTGTTTCTGTTCCTTCCAGACTGCTGGTTTCTCAGCTCCGCCGCACCGATGACATCGAGGAGCTCATGACTTCTCCACATGTTCAGTCTCGTCTCCGTGCCACAAACATCTGCCCTGAGCTCTCACCGAGCGTCGGGACGTTCTCCAGGAGCTCGTGTCCCTCTCTGGGAGCCTGAAGAGTCACTTTGGGACGTGTTGCTAGTGAAGTTCTGAGAGACGAAGTGGACTTCTCTTTCTGGCTTTAAATCATGTAGTCTGAAACAAGACGTGTTAATGAAGCCCAATGGACTGTAGTGTCTTGATTTAAAGTATCGCATGAAGTCCGTAATCCTCTTTAAATCCCCTTTGCAACATGTTTAGCTGGTGTGTTGTCTCTTATTCCCACAATGAATACCTTCAAAAGCAACCATTTCCCCCCCAAAAAGGACGCCATGCCGCTGTGACATTTGCAATACGTGTTTTTAATGGACAAAGTATCAAAAACAACAGTTGACAGGAAGTGCATGTTGGCAGTAGCAGTAGAATCCAACTCAACGCATAGATGTATATGAAGGCCTTTATATATATTTATGACAACATGAACCTTCTTCTACCAAACGCACCAAATGAAACCTGGAATCCACACAGAAAGGAATTATTGTTCTTCTTCCCCCCCAAAGCCGACAAATACTGATCAGCAGAGTTCCCCTTTTTAACGTCTCGCGTCATGAAGGCTAACGCTATCAAGCTAACGCTATTAAGCTAACGCTATCGAGCTAACGCTATCAAGCTAACGCTATCGAGCTAACGCTATCAAGCTAACGCTATCAAGCTAACGCTATCAAGCTAACGCTATCGAGCTAACGCTCCAAGCAGTAAACCTGAGCTTTGCTCACCCTGTTTCTTCCCTGATGAGGCTTCATTCTGAACTACACCACATAGTTACAGCTAGCAGTTAGCCGTTAGCAGTTAGCCGTTAGCAGTTAGCAGCGCGGTCCTTTGTGGCACGTTGGACTTGTGTCCAGTCTCTTAGATTTTTCTTTTCAACAATTTTTAATTTACTAAGAAAAGTGAGTAATCATCTGCATGAATGATCATATTGTAATTTGGTACAGTGCTTTTTAATATAAATAATAATAATAATAATAATGATGGTGATGATGAACCCTGCCTGCAAAGTACATTTCCCTTTTGTAAATGCTGCTGCTGCCCGACAGCAAACCACCTGAAACCTGGACATGACGCTCAGGTCCCGAGTCACTCGTCGCCGTGTAAAGGACGAGCAGACGGGGTCGACACGGCAACAGCACGCCGCACAGTAGTTACTAAATAAATACACAAAGCTTCATACAGCAACAATGAGCACGGACGACGACGTCTGTCCACACTCACACGTCCGTCTTTCCCTTTAAAACGGCACAAAACGTCCTCCCGTCGATTCCGAGTAGCAGTAAATGTTTTCTTTAGTGCGACGGGTCCTTGGCAAAGACGCCTCGTAATGTTCAAACCAAACTCTTCCCGTCGGGCCCTTCAGGGAGCGGGAAGCCCCCCCCCCTCCTACCCCCCCCCCCCCCGTCTCTCTAGCAGCTTCGTGGACAGTCTTTGAGAGCGAGGAGAGTGGCGTCCTCCTCGCGGTGCTGAGGCTCCTCCAGCCCGGGCTCATAGGTGGCCGGGGCAGTGCAAGTGGTCGAGGGTCAGAAGTCCTCCGTCGAGAGGCGACAGCGTGGAGACGGAGGAGGTGGACGAGGAGTAGGCGGTGGCGGCGGTGGACGAGGAGGAGTAGGCGGGGGCGGCGGAGGAGGTGATGGTGTGGAGCTGCAGGGCGCTCTCCTTGATGTGCTGGAGGAAGAGGTTCCTCTCGTCCTCCGGCGTCTGGCCGTTCTGGGCTCGGACGATGCAGGTCGGCCGGTGCAGGTTGAGCATGTAGACCAGCTGCTGCTTCTGCTGCTTCAGCTCCTCAATCTGAGCCTTCAGCTCCGTGTTGACGCTCTCCAGCTTCTCTGACTCCTGCAGGAGGGATGGAGATTAATGATGGTGGTCCTTAAAGAGCGCAGGAGAAGCATCTCTGACCCTGAACTTGAGGTATGTTTTAATCTCCTATTAGATGTGTTTTCCAGCTGAAGGAGAAGAAGAATACCTGCTGCAGAGTCTCTGTCTTCTCCTTCTTCTTGTTGCGGCACTTGGCGGCGGCGACCTTGTTCCTTTCTCTCCGCCTCTTCCTCCTCTCCAGCTCCTGAGGCGTGACCTGAAAAACCCGGGGGACAAAAAAACGTCAGTGTCTCAAAGCCCTCCACATGTCCCCGTCTCCCCCCGCCCCCCACTGTCTCCCCCTCTCCTCACCTCTCTCTTGGCGCCGCCCCCCCCGGCCCGGCCCTCGGAGGCGCGGTCGGAGCTGGAGCTGGCCCCGTCGGAGCTGGTCTCCCCCCGGAGGCCGTGGATCAGGCGCTTGGTCTGGATGGCCAGACGCAGCTCCTCCTTCACCAGGGGGCCGAAGGAGGTGAAGTCGTCCAGGGTGAGCGTGGCGGGCGGCGAGAGGCAGGGGACCAGGGCGGAGCAGCTGATGTCGGCCAGCGAGGGACCCGGGTGCTGCAGCATCATTCTGGGGAGGGAACAGGAGGGAGAGTCAATGATGTGTGATGAAGAGTCACAATAACCTCGATATGTGATGAAATAACGAAATAAAATGTACAATATAACGCAGTAATAAGGTGTTGAGGACACTTTTAATTAACACGAGTTATAATGATGCAGCTCTTAAATATTGCTCAACAAGAATATCATGAAAACAAAAGTCTTTCTTCTGATGTGACATAACAACTCAAAGCATTTGATGGAGAACCACGACGACCAGAATATTTGGCTTTTTGGGGCATAAACGGCATAAAAAGTTTGTGTAAGATGAACAAAACACACTGTCATAGAGAACATTCATTTATAAATAAACATTTCTATTTTATTCACATTATTTGGCTCAAGTTCTAAGTTTTATAAGTTTCGTCATTACATTTGGTTTCATTTTAACTTAACAACCACCCGGAGGAGCCTTATTATAACGTGTGTTATTATACTTTAATTCGCACAGAAGAAGCAGAAGAAGAAGAAGCAGAAGAAGAAGAAGATGAAGAAGCAGAAGAAGAAGAAGATGAAGATGAAGAAGCAGAAGAAGAAGAAGATGAAGATGAAGAAGCAGCTAACTGAATGAGAAAAGCTTCGTGATCACAAACTACTGAACAGCTGAACAACTTCAGAAGTTTGCGCGCGGTGTCCCGGGACAGCGGGACGTGTCCTCTGTCCCTCCCGGGGCTCCTCCGGACGGAACCGACCAACCAGCCCCCTCCCTCCCCCACCTCCCCCCGCTCCCCGGGCCCGGCCGTCCTACCTGTGTGAGTCGGTGTGGTTCTGGAGGAATCGGCCTCTCTGGAGTCTCGCTGCGTAAAGTTGCGCTTCTGTCCGGTGCGTTGCGTCACTCCGCTTATAAAGCGGCCGGACGGGGGCGGGGCGGCTGCGGGGGGGCGGGGCGTGGTGACGCAATCAGGAATGCTGTACGACGCGGGGAGGGAGGGGGGCAGGGTGAGCGGGGAGGGAGGGGGCGAGGTGGAGCGAGAGCAGAGGGTTGACGTCACCCTATTTATAGAAGGCTTATCCTGCGATGATGCAATCGAGCAACCCCGAGCTGCTCAGCCTTAACAAGGCAGCCCCCCCTTCCTCCTCCTCCTCCTCTTCCTCCTCTTCCTCCTCCTCTTCCTCTTCCTCCTCCTCTCCGAAAGCTTCCTTCCTATCTCCTCAGTCGTTTCCTCTTCCTCCTGTCCCCTCTTCTGCAGATCACTTGTTTCCTTTTGTCCTTTTTTCTCCCTCCTTGTTTTTGGTCCCGTTCCTCCTCTTCCTGCCTCCCTTCATCTTTCTTTCCCTTTATCTGATTTATTCCTCACCTCCTCTCTTTCCTCCCCCCCCCCCCCCCCACAAACCCTCACTTTCAAAGCTCAGGTGAATAAAATGTCCTCTTTGTAGATACGAACCACGTTTAAAAAGCTGAATAAAACTAATTAAACTGCTAGAATAAGAATATAACCTCGTTGTGACCCCCCCCTCGACCCCCCCCCCCTCTCTCCCTCCCTGCTTTGACACTGACATGGATTTACATTCCAGACATTGCTCACTAACGAGGGAATTATGTTCTTCAAGCTGAGTTATTTATTGTGTGGTTACACATCATCAGGTCGGGTACAAAGGGAGGGGACAGAGACATGGGACAGACAGACAGACAGACATGGGACAGACAGACAGACATGGGACAGAGGCATGGGACAGACAGACAGAGACATGGGGCAGACAGACAGACATGGGACAGACAGACAGACAGTCGTGGTACAAATGTCTTGTCTCCTCGTCTGCGTCTTAGCGTTTAATCCTTTGATCTCATTGACTCGTCCTCTGAGACGATGGAGGATTTCCACCTTAAAAATACACCTTTATTACCACTAGTACTGTAAAAGGAAGCCAGTATTCAGCAGTACTACTACTTCTAGTACTAGTGGTTTGTTATGAACAGTAACTGAATTAAACGTTTATCTGGTTTGTTGTTGTGTTTTATTCATAACTATCAACAGGAAGTCGGCCTCATTGGTTCCTCCCACAAACAGCCAATAGGAGTCTTTCATCGGACAAAAACACCTGTCTCACCTTTGGGAGGTGATCAGCTGTGAGGACCTCGCTCCATCACTCGTTTCCTGGAATCTACAAAACTTCCAGTCAAACTTTTCGCTTTCACCAGATCCAGTTTTTCTTCAGAAGCTCGAGGAGGATTTTGTGAGTTGTGAAACCTGAAAATGAGGCGTCCGTTTGTGGGTTTCATGAGTGCTTCAAAAAGGATTGTACAACAGGATGTGACTGTAACCTGCACCTCTCCTGTGTGTGTGTGTGTGTGTGTGTGTGTGTTCATGCATGTTTCCAGGGAAGCCTTCCCATTGGACGAGCTGCTCGGCCACGAAAGCCATGAAACTGTAAATGATCCACCTCCATCCTAGTGGAGCCCTTCAAAGACGCTTCACCTGCTGCTGCCTGAGAAGAACTTATCAGCTGTGGTTCCGTCTGGGTTCCGTCTGGGTTCCGTTTGGGTTCCGTCTGGGTTCTTGTCACAGTTGAAAGGAGCAACAAAGTCTCAGAGTGAAACTGCACTAATGTGATTTGCTGATTCTTTTAGTCACTGATTAGCTTTAAACGTTTTGTTTTCGATTCACCAACTTTTCCACCTCTAATAGGCTGTAAAATAGACCCCCCCCCCCTGCCTCCCCCCCCCCCTGGTGGCAGACAGGTGGGTGCAGAACCCTTTAAGAGGTCAGTGTGTGTCCACATTGATGCTCCCGTCACTGCTGACCCGGTTAACTATTAATACCTGATGATTGAAGCGTGAAGCCGCCGCCTGAATATCACGTTCTCTATTTTTATGTTTGAGGGCTTTTCATACCGAGCTCTGAGTGTGTGTCTGTTTGTGTGAATGTGTGTGTGACTCCTGTTTGTGTGAATGTGTGTGTGACTCCTGTTTGTAAGTTATTATGTGAGATTTGATTCATGACGTTTATTAAATAGAAATCGTTGAAATAAATATTAGAGATTAAATGATGAAAGTGGGAGTTGATGTGGTTCTAGATTATATGATATTTGTTTTATTATTATTTAGTGTAAAAAATAAATACCAAATGATGAATAAACTTTACAAAGTTAAATATAGTATTTCCTCTTTTATATTTAACACAATTCTAGAAACAGCAAATGTCTGTTAATAATCACACTAATGTAAATGTTAGAGTTATTGTTCTTTATCGTGTCGTATCAGTTTTGAACCTCAGTCTCAAATAAAGGCGGCGACATGGAAGCAGTTTACTGACAGGACGACGAGAGCTAAGTTTCACTTTGAGGCATCGAAGGTTTCTCATAAAGAGAATCGACTCATTGGAAGAGAAAGTGAAAAATATGAGAGCCCCCCCCCCCACACACACACACACACCTACACACACACACACACACACATATACACACACACATACACACACACACACACACACACATATACACACCTACACACACACACACACACACACACACACATATACACATCTACACACACACACACACACACACACACACACACCTACACACACACACATATACACACACACATACACACACACACACCTACACACACACACACACATATATATACACACACACACCTACACACACACACACACACACACACACCTACACACACACACACACACACACATATACACACACACATACACACACACACACACACATATATACACACACACACACACACACACACACATATACACACACACACACACACACACATACACCTACACACACACACACACACCTACACACACACACACACACACACACACACACACACACACACACACACACAAACACACACATACACGTTCATTTCTCAAAACATGAGAATATTTTCTGAAGGGCGGTTGCTACGCAACGTTGTCACCACGTTGTCACCACGTTGTCACCACGTTGTCACGCTGTGTATTCAAGTACTTTTTGACCCTTAAAAGGAAACATTTTACTCCCGTTTTAAAGTGAGTGCAATTTAAGCTCTGTGTCCAAATGAAAGATTTTATTATTGAGTAAAAAATGCAAGAGCAAATATCTCTAAATGTTTGTGGATCTAGTTCATTTTGTCAGGAACAGATTAATAATAATCTGCCTCTTGGTGCCCAGATTTATGGATTAAAAACAAAGGATTTGTTATTCTTATTGCTATATTTTGCATTTTACAAATGAGTCTTTGAACTGTTCTGGAAGTGCTGATGAAGACGATGGTAAGTGTTGAAGAGGAAGAGGGGGATGAGGAGGCTTCCCCCCCAGCGTCTCTTCCCCGCTCCCTGCTGTTTGCCCGGTAAAGACGCGAAGAGGATGAGACGCATTATTTCCCGGAAAGGAAGAGGGTGACGTAATCTGCTCCTGATCAGAATAAAAGAGGAGGAGGAGGAGGAGGGGGGGGGGGGAGGAAGGGGGGGGAGGACAGAGGAGCTATTGTTTACCCCCGGCTGCTATAAGAGAGAAATTTATTCTCATTCTTGTCTAATTGAGCTGCAAAAGACAGATTATTATTATTTATTATATAAATTAAATATAATATTCAATCAAATATATAAATATCTTTGATTCTATACTATCAAATACAAAATGTTACTACTATCAATATACATCTTATATCTATATTTACATATCCATAGTGATTATACTGTACTGCGCAGTAATTGAGTACTACTGAGTATCTTTAAAGAAATAACATTATATTTATTATATTTATTATTATTGTCTCCTCTCTTCCTACAGGTTTGTTCGTTTTTTCCGGGAAGCTCTTCCTCTTCCTCCTCCTCAGCTTCTTCATCACGGGGGATCTGGGAAATCCCCTCCCTCCCTCCTCCTTTCTACTCTCCCCCTCCCTCCTCCTTTCTACTTTCCCCCTCCCTCCCTCCTTTTACTCTCCCCCTCCCTCCTCCTTTCTACTCTCCCCCTCCCTCCTCCTTTCTACTCCCCCCCTCCCTCCCTCCTCCTTTCTACTTTCCCCCTCCCTCCCTCCTCCTTTTACTCTCTTGCCTCCACCTCCAGAATCACGCCACTGCTGAGAAGCGAGCAGTGTAAAACTTGGCGGATGGAGGGATGGATGGAGGAAGGAGGGATGGAGGGATGAATGAGAGATGGAGGGGTGGAGGGATGTAGGATGGATGAGAGATGGAGGGATGGATGGAGGATGGATGGAGGGATGGATGGAGGATGGATGATGGATGATGGATGGAGGGATGGATGATGGATGGAGGATGATGGATGGAGGATGGAAGATGGATGGAGGATGAGGGATGGAGGGATGGATGGAGGATGATGGATGGAGGGATGGAGGGATGGAGGGATGGATGGATGGATGGAGGATGATGGATGGAGGATGATGGATGGAGGATGGATGTGGACGATGTCTTTTTAGTGACCACACTAATGTTGTAACCACGTTCTAAATGTTGTACCCTTTGGATCCGAGGTGATTGGTCCTCTGGAGACTCCTTGTTTACACGGATGTGCTTCAGAAAATCCATTATTTGAAACAAATATCCATTTCTGATTGGGTCAGATATTATTGTACTTTATTTGATTTATTTTGTCTTTTATAGTTTCATTGTGTTTGGTTGTTTCTGTTCATCTTTGTCAGTTAAAAAAGTCATGTGACTTTTAGCAGTTACATACATGTGCAAACATGTACCTTTTACTTTCACTTATGAGTCACACCCTGTTTTGTACTTTTTGTACCTCATTTTTCTTCTTGTTCTGTTTCAAACATGAACTCACCTTTGTCCTTTAATACTTCACTCAGAAGAGATCACGAGTTGATATTGATCAGCATCTCAGTGGGGGGGGGGGGAGGTCAGTGATTCATCATCATCATCATCATCATCATCACTCACAACATCAAAGTGATGAGTCAGCATCGTCACATGAGTGACTTGGGCTATACTTGGTTATCTGATACATCTTCAGATCTAAAGGCTTTAAATGTCGTCATTTGAAGTGACTTCTAACTGTCTCTTTGTGATCTATTTGCGTCTCTGGGGTGAGTCTTTAGTTCTGAGTCTTTGTGTCCTGTGTCTTTGTGTCCTGTGTCTTTGTGTCCTGTGTCTTTGTGTTTATGATGAATTCCTTTGTTTCTCTTTCTTGTAAAACCACATTTTCTGCCCGGAGGCCTGAACTGACGCTCGGTTCACACCTCGCAGCAGTTTGGGTCGAAGCCCGCTGACGCAGCAGCTCGACACCTGCGACCTGCGAGTGACGATGATGTGAAAATAATCGTCAATGAGGATGAAAACCTCCTCCTCCTGGAGTTGGGGGACTTCTTCGTAGGCGTCAGGTAACTCTCGGTTTCAGTGGGAAGATCAAACAGGAAGTTCCCTGCGAGTCGGCTCTGACGCGGCTTTGAAGAATGAAGCCGGGCAGCTTCACGCAACAAAATGGCTTCGTGTGGTTGTTGGTTCTTTGACGTATGAGTCAGCATTGTGTCGAATATGAGAGAACCTGTTGGATTGCTCTCATGTTTCCACTCATGTTGACATCAGGTGGTTTGTTTTGGGAAATGTCTTTAGCAACCGAGAGGAATCGTGCTGAGATCAAAACAGACAAATAAAAACAGACGAATAATAAAGGATTCTGTATCTCTGTGTCAGTGTGGTTTAAGTGTATTATTACTGCTTCAAGACCAGATCTCAAGATTTAGATTATCATATGTATATATATATATATATATATACACATATATATTCATATTATCACATGACTATAATGTGACTGTGACCAGGGGGGCTCTACGGGGGGGCTTCAAACGCACCAGGACATGATTGTCACCCATCTAGTGGTGACAGAATGAATCCTTCACATTAATTAAAACAAACATACAAATTACATATATATATATACATATATATAGCTGTATATATATATATATGCAGAACATTTTAATTCCCAAGGATCCCCGGCCAGCTGACTGTGCTCGTTCTTTATGACTGGAGTCTCTCTCTCTCTCTCTCTCTCTGTGTTTATGTTTACACGGCTGTCACCATGGCAACAATGACCTTCATACTCTGCAGACTTCCACCCCTGGAACGCAGACAGGCAGACGGGCGGGGGAGCGAGGGGGAGGGGGGGAAGGGGAGAGGGAGGAAAACCTCCACTGGGCCGCATTCCATTCTGAAGAGTCCAAGTCCTTTGTCTCCTTGGCTTTCGTCTGAGGCGTGTTAATGTTCCCTTTTTATTATTTGTTTGTTTTGATCTGATATTGGAAATATCACAAGAATAAACACGATAAACAAAGAACTATGAAACCTTTGAAAGGTTTAGGTATTTGTGTAAAAAACATTCGCTTTTTAAGGATTTAGTAGGAATTCTATTTTTATATGGTTAAAGGAGTAAAAGCTCTGGAGTAAGATCTTTAAGGCTTTTTCCATATGAGACCTTCATGATCACATTATAACACTTTTCACCCTCAGATGTCAGGACTCATCGTCTCTGTGACGGTTCCTACCTTCCGTCACAGAGGAAACACAGCCGATGGGAATGGGACGCGTCCCAGGGTTCCCAGGCTGCAGAGGCCTCTGCGCGCCGCGTCACATCCTCCGAGGCTCTGGGACGCTATTTTTAGATTGTGTGTAAACTGGGTTGTGTGGCCTCGGCAGCTGCAACACACACACACACACACACACACCTTATTTTAAGTGTCTGTGACGTTAAAGCACTACTGGTCTTTATTTGTCTCATAGTGGCATTTAAAATACATTACATCATGCAGACATGTTGCCGTGTAAATAGACTCGTCGTCACGGATGACGTGTCTGATGCGCCGGCTAACATTAGCACGTGTGCTTACACTTCTATATTTGATGATGTCACACCTGATGGGCCATACGGGGGCCGACGTTCATTCGTAGAGCAATAAATCCTCTTCCTTGAGTTGAAGTCAGACTTCAAACCTCTGGAAGCTCCTGGAGCCGCTCCCTGATTCCACAGCTCTCGTCTCCGTAACCGTGACGACGGATTTGCATTTGTTTGTTTGCTCCTTTCTGCCCACGTTCAGCAGATCTTCAGTCTCCTCACTCTGACATCGTTTTCCCTATGTTTGTATATATAGAATTTTCTTGAATTTATATTTTATTTTTACTTTATCTTATTTTACATTCAAGTGTCATTTTTGCAACACGTATTTTCAATTTTTGTCTTAAATTTCAGTCAATTTTAGAAATCTCATTTTATGGTTATTTCTCTGAATCCCTCATCCTGTCATTTGGCCTCATCTCGTTTTCTATTCCACATCCATCTGTGGGTCACTTACACCCATCGGGGGGGGGGGGGGGGGGCTCAGGTGAGATGACATCACCGCCCTCCCGATCGGCAGCGTGACCTCATCCTGCATCATCATCAATTCCCAACGAGGGGACCCGGCGGCGTCCAATCGGCACAGGCCCCCGGATCGGCGGGTAATGAGGCCTGAGGCCGCCTCAGCCAATCGGATTGCAGAGCACAGAGTACCGCCTGCTGGTGCTCAGGGGGGAATCAATAATGCAGACACACACACACACACACACGGTTGCCCGTACTACCATTACGGCCGATGACGAAGCTCAGCGGCTTCGAGAGAATCGAGACGGAAGGACTCAGAAACACGAGTGAGGAGGGAAAGGAAGAAGGGAAAGTGATGGTGGAGGGAGTGATAAAAGGGGAAAATGTGATCTCAGTGTGTGTGATTCATCGCCAGGATTTACTGGTGAGTCACCACCGTAGTGACAATCTGTCGATACAGCAACCGGGAACCTGAACTCTCACTTCTCACCGATGGTTGGGTTTCAGCCACTGTTTCACACGCACAGATTCATTAGATCGGCACAGATGAAGTGTTGGAGGAACGATCGAAGCGGGGACACGAGGCAGTCAATCCAGAGGACACATTTGCAGGTTTTGTTGTCTGCTGACACGTATGTGAAGGTACGATGTGACGTCGTCTCCCTTAACGACGAGGTCCTTCTCCTTTTGTTTTGCTTCCTGATTAAAAAGGTGACATAGCTACAGTTAGCTCCAGTGAGCATGCTAAGCTATCAACGAGGAAGAAGTGATCACGTGTCATTCAGCTGACGCTTTCATCCAAAGCGACTTGCATTGCATTTGAACCCATGTTGTTATTTTACATTTTTGCCCGGGGAGCAATAAGGGGTCAGGTGACTTGCTCAGGGACACCTCGCCATGGAACACGGAGCAGCCGGGAGTCGAACCGCCAACCTTGTGTCTCCCAGCGCGGCTCCAAGCACAACCATCACAGCTTAATATTTACCTGATTACATATTTTTACCTGCAGGTTCTTCTACTTATAAACAAAGGTGGCAGAAGTATTTGTGAAAAAGGTAGACGACTAATAAAACCAATATTATGAAGTGCATGTTTAGTAAACAATTAACATTATAAGGAGTTAATGATTAGTGTTTACATTTAAAAGTGGGTTTTAGCTTAAATGCTGTCAAGCAGTCCCATTAACTTTGTGATAAATCTTTCTACATGAAACAAATAGGATTTTACCAACTTCTCATGAACTTGATCGAACCTGAAAAAAACAACAACAACATGAAGCTCAAACTTGTCGAGTCACTCTGATGATGATGATAATGAAGATGAAGAAGGCGGGCACACCTGACGGGAACGCAACGCAGACGACTGCACACGACACAGAGGAGGAACAAAGGTTCAAACTAAGACTTCCCTCTAATTTGAGCCTGAGTTTCTGCGGCTGACTCATCAAATAAAGCCGGCACAAAGGTCACATTCAGCCACCAGAGACGGATCGAGAGACGCTTCCAGGCCGCCAGAAATAATTACGTCACCACGTATTGTGTGCAGCGTTTTCGGTCAGCTGACCGGTGGCTCCGTGTTGAAACTCTTGAGGAAAACTAATACATCACTTATCACATGAGCTTTTTCCTCATGTGGCTGTGTGTGTGTGTGTGTGTGTGTTTCCGGGTCACAGGTTAATGAAGTCCAGGTTAAGGTTAAAGTGTGTGGGGTCAGTCCTCAAGGTGACGTTGTGGGGACCCAACGTTCAGAGTAAAAAAATGCTGGTCCCCACAACGTATACTGGGAATGTTCATTCAGGAGTCAGACTTGTTTAGTTGTTGTTTTAAGACAAGAGGAAAAATCTCACAGGGCCAATTAC
This sequence comes from Pungitius pungitius, assembly GCF_949316345.1. Classification (NCBI taxonomy): domain Eukaryota; kingdom Metazoa; phylum Chordata; class Actinopteri; order Perciformes; family Gasterosteidae; genus Pungitius; species Pungitius pungitius. Next base: position 1,205,886 of record NC_084919.1, on the reverse strand, counting down.
ACCATAAACTGTTCAGTGCAACAAGTTTCATAATGAATTGTTATTAATGATCTAATTATAGTTTGTTTCCAGAAGAAATCTCTCAAGAACCTGTCATCGCATTGGAGGCCCACTTTGGATGGAACATTTGCAGATGCTTAAACCTTTTAATAAATACATACGTGAGCGACTCCTTTCTTTGTCTTCACCATCTGATAAACCAACAAAAGACACTTCATCTTTCCTCCGTAAACATGTGAGCGCGTTAGTGGAGACGATGATGTCATCTTGAGTCACAGCGAATGTCATTATGTGCTTGGTCACACACACACACACACACACACACACACACACACACACACACACACACACAATGAGTTTGGATTAAAATGACTTAAACAGAGTTGTGATGGGTCCTGATCATGCTGCCGGTAGTTTTTCCGTCAGCGGTTCGCTCGGTTCGCTCCTCCTTCCTGATAACAGCTCGACCCGATCGGTCACCCGACCGAGGAGTATAAAACCCAACCTGCTGCGTGAGAGGAACATGCTTGTTTTGTATTGTGGTGCCTCATTTATTTCCTCTGCTGACTGGTTATGAGTCAGCAGTTCACCGGCCCAGTGGTTACTTTCCAGCACCAGCCGACCTCCTGCTGACACAACAAACTACGAAGTTCATCAAATATTTAAAAAACAGATTGAACTAACAAAAAAGTATATTTAAATCATACTTTATTATCTTCATTATATTTCTAAAAAAAACAAAAAACATACATTTTAGCTTTCATTCAGGATACAATGCTTCAAAACAGCTGGATGACTATACAGAGATCTACATTCTGATGTCCGTCCTCCAGAGGGAAACTCAGCGCATCTCCACCATCACGGAGCGGATCAACTTCCCGTTGTGTCACCAGAGCCGAACTCATCGACTAAAGCGCACATCGAGGGAGACGAGTAAAAACTGTCGAAACAGTTCTAGATGAATGAAGGAAAAATGGACCTAAATACAGGGCGAGACAGTGTTTGAATGAAGTAAAGCGGTGAAGGGCTTCATGGCGTAAATCATGCTTGATAGAGTCGTCTTGGGCTTTGGACAACAGTCTTATTATTTTCAGTAACTGTCAGTTACTGGAGGACGTCAAGAAGTTAAACCGAGGAGGACCTGTTTGGAATGAAGCGTTTCACCTGAAGTCAGACAGCAGAAGAGCAGCGACCCCTTCTGGTGAAGAAGAGGAACTGACCGGTTCTCCACCACGCTGGTTTCTGACTGCGTCTCTGAGGTGAACAATCGATGCCACTACGACATTCTGATCAGCGTCTTTCTCTTTAAATTGTGTTTTTAAGTATGTCATGCCGCTGTGGTTATAAAAAATGGTCAAATTAAATTTTCTGTTAAACTTTAACAACACAAAGAAATCACCACCTCCTCAACACATCCACCGAAACCCCGGAACCCACCGCAGGGGAAACGAAGCCGCAGAGCGAACCGCCTTCGATGAACCAGGAGAAACCGTCACGTCACCTCAACACGATCATCTGACGCAGCACCTAAATAAGACTCCACTTCCCATGATGCAGTTGTTCGAGAGGTTAGCCACAGGTCTCCTCTCCCCCCGCCGGGTTAATAATCCATGATGGCCGCTCGCCTGCAGGGCAGTGAGGAGAAACGTGTCTCGCAGAGAGGGAGGAGGGCTTCCATCATTTCTGCTTCCATTCCTCCTCCTCCTCTTGTTCTCCTCCTCCTCCTCTCGCTGGGTGGATCACTTCTGCAGGTCCTGCGGGGTGCTGAACGTCTCGTAAACGTTGGCGGCGAACTCCTTCACCTGGTCGTTGGTCAGCAGGTCCTGAGAGGGACAGTCACAGGATTCATTCTGCTCTCAGAGTTCAAACAGTTCAAAGCAGGTGGGATCACGCCGATGGGATGCTGGAGATCAAGAACTCATGGAAGTCACGTCCTCCTTGGTTTTTCTCACCTGGACGAAGTGGCTGGGAGTCTCGCTGCAGATGTAGTTGATCTGACCGTTGACAATGGGGATGATCTTGGCCACCGGCAGGCTGACGGCAGACAGACTGGATGCAAACAAACAAGGTCGCGTAGAGGTCAACACGGAGGCCGGCGCTCTGACTTTAAACACTATTTCAACAATGCATCCGTCATCAGGGTTTGACGATGGACAATTAAGCAGGAAACAATATTAGAACTAATGTGTTTACACTATATTCCAAAAATGTTAAACAGAATCAGATAAAATGTAAAATCTGAATCAGCTGACCTATCAGGTGCAAAGCCGGGGGCGGAGTCACCGGGAGGAGGGCGGAAGAACTCGGCCAAGTTGTCGAGGAGACCCGAGAAGCCCCGGTTGAGACTGACGTTGAGGACGGTGGAGAAGTCTGGACTGAAGTCACACACACACACATTAGAGCCAGCCTCAGAACCACACACACACACACACATTAGAGCCAGCCTCAGAACCACACACACACACACACACACACACACACACACACACACACACATTAGAGCCAGCCTCAGAACCACACACACACACACACACACACACACACACACACACACACACATTAGAGCCAGCCTCACACACACACACACACACACACACACACACTACCTGTCCAACATGTCTCGGGTCTCGTTCAGCAGTCTGATGGTCACAGTGTCGTCCTCCGTCAAACCGCACGCCTGGACAGATGAGACGAGGTCTGTTAAACCTTTTTAATTAAAAATGTGTGCATGTGCGTGTGTGTGTGTGTGTGGGGGGGGGATGCGACCTGGTCGGCGAGTGCGTTCTCGTCGTCGGCCAGCATGTAGCGGGACATGGAGCCGGCCTCCACCTCCGCCCGGATCCAGCTGAGCTGCTGCTCCAGCTCCAGCAGAGACAGGCTCTGCTTCAGAGGGACGCTGGACACAAACAGGGGGGGTCCAACAATTACAGGATGCATCGAGAGGACTAATCATGACCGGACAAACAGAGACTCACTCTCCCAGAGAGCTCTGCACCGCTTTCTTCACCGCGGTCATCAGCGCCGTCAGACCTGTCAGGGGGGGGGGGGGGGGCATAGGAAGCTGAAGATCATACACACTGATATGAACAGGATTACGAGACACGTGAGTGCGTCCTACCGTCTCCCAGCAGATGTTGGATGCTGGACAGGTACTGCTGCTGGACGTCCGGAGGAGCCAGAGGAGTCTGACGGATGAATGAATGAATGAATGTACAATAATTACAAAGTGATTCAGACGTCACAAGGCTTCATGTGGAGGAAAACATCAGCACTCTACATTCCAACGGACGCTCCTCACCGCTGTGTTCTTGCCCACGGAGTTGTCCAGGTACAGGTAACCCCCGATGATGTTCAACTGCACCCTCAGCAGCACCACCAGCAGGCAGGTGCTGTACACCGCCACGATGGTGCGGGTGAAACCTGCAGCGGAGAAACGTGTCAAAGAAAGTCCTCTGGGTTTCTTTATGTGGGATCATTTACTACTAGTGAGATGCAAGTGTGTGTGTGTGTGTGTGTGTGTGTGTGTGTGTGTGTGTGTGTGACGGCTCAGGACTCACTGATGATCTTTAAATCTTCCCAGATTTCCAGCTTGTTGGCTGGTCTGTGAGACACGATGTGAGGGAGGAAGAAGAAGAAGAAGAAGCAGCGTTACAGTAAACTTTCTGTTGCAGACATGTTGTAAACCAACATGTTTGGTACAACAACAAAAAACATGGCGACAAACTGGTGCATTCACAGGCTTCGATCCTTGTAATATGTCTCTGTTTCCATGGCGATGGAAAGACCAGCAGCAGCTGTAAACACACTGCTGATTTCACTCCGCGTCTCTGTTAAATCTGAGGACACCTGCTGCTGTGTGTGTATCCATGCAGGTCGTAATGGTGGAAATGTTTCTCTCATTCAGAGCATCGATTCTTTTTATTTCTGTCTTTCCTTTACTTTCAATGCCACTAAACAAAGAGAGAGGTCCTTCCTTCGTCCTAATGCGATGTTAAAGCACTTCCTTCACATTAGGGTTCAACCTTCCTCGAAAGCGTCCTCGCCCCCTCCGGAGGACGCTCCAAAGACGGCGCTCTACTCACTTGGCCTTGAGCAGCGCGGTGAGGCTCTCGGAGTTCAGCTGATTGACGATGGCTTCCTTTAGCGGCGGCAGCATGGACAGCACTGCAACACACACACACACACACACACACACACACAGGACAAACGTGTCATGAGTGGAGCTCAGCCGCTCGTTCCTCGTGAGAAGGGTTCGGAGGGACGTCTTCACCGGTCATGTTGCAGGTCCTCTGGTTGCTCTCGAAGTGGAACTGGCGCCGGGCCTGAGCGAGGTACTCGGCCGCCTCCTTCTCCTGGAACTCACTGAGCCTCTTCTGGGCATATTTACCCAGGAAGTACACGCCTGAGGGTCAGCAACAAGCACCATGCTCTTATTATGAAGGAGGAGTAAAGCGTTGGCAAGTAGCTGAACTGCATGTTCTTGTCTTATTTAGGGCACACACACACACACACACACACACACACACACATGTACGATGTACAAGCAATACACGAAAAATAAAATAAAAATAACTGTTGCTGTCAAGTCAGTTCTTTGACATTAAAATGGTTAACTTGAACACTGTTGGTGGTCTGCACCCTTTGGTCTGAAATATTCTCATTTGATGGATTACATATATGCCGAATTAACAATATATTCTAAGCTGCTGAAATATATAGATTTAAAAACGCATGAGTTGCAACAGTAAGATATAAAATATATATTTGTAGGCATGATGCTAGTTACTAGCTCGGTCGGAAGCTAACAGTTACCTCCAACTACAGCTCCCGTGAAAATAAACTTCTTTTTGTGACGTTTCACAAAATTCCAGACGGATGAAAACATCCTGAATGAGTGTTTCACTAAATACAACTCGGGGTAAAAACACGTCGTTTCTATAACTGTGCTGACTAGTTGACGGACATGTTAACTTCGGCTAGTTAGCAACTTCTTGCTACCATGCTAACGAAGTGCCAAAGTACGCCGGTGAAAGTAAGGCAGAGTGCAAAGGAGAGTTTTCGGTTGATCACTTCAAAATAAAACACCAATAAAGAGCTTCAGTTGAAGACGTGCGGACCTTGAACCCTGAGTTCTCTGTCTAGTGCAACATTTTCACAGAAACATAAAAGGAACAATCTAAAATCTAAATGTATGTGAACAGCCAAACCATCGCGAAAAGAAGAGAGAGATTAAAGAACAACATCGTTTTATTGTCTGAATTCCTTTCATTTCCGGTATCTACTCGGTGAACAGTAGCGAGCTTGATGCATTGGCCGTCGATCTTTCGTCATGTCCGGAACTGGTCCGTCCAATATTATCTTCCCCCCCGCGAGAACGAGTTGAGTTACATGGCGGGTGAACTGCAACGAAATATATTGTAGTGAAAAGTGAAGCAAAAGGCTCAACTCCGTCACCATTTACCAACAGTGTGAGCTTCGTTAGGTAGATTAAGAAGTAGCAGTTGCCATGGGAACAGAGGAGGACCGTAAAGCGGGTTTGGAGGAGAGTTTTTATCCGAGTGAGGAGGACATTGAGAAGTGGATGTCCTGCGCCTTTGACATGGTGAGGGATGAATGATGTGACGTAGATTTCAACTAAGTTTAACTCTAATATCTGTCAGAGGAAGCCAGATGATGTTTTAATTTAATATCTTTTTAAGAGCTTGCTGTTTTCTTATTTGCTGGTTTATAATGTGGTAAATGTGTGTTGAGCTGCTGTACTTGTGTGACGCTGCAGGCCAGAGACGCTCTGCAGAACAGGGAGGTGCCGGTCGGGTGTCTGATGGTCTACGGCGACCAAGTCGTGGGAAAAGGCCGCAATGAAGTCAACGAGACCAAAAACGTAAGAGAACTCTTCTCCTGTGCTTCTGTGCCTGAGGCAATTTGTTCACACATCGTGTGTGTGTGTGTGTGTGTGTGTGTGTGTTAGGCCACCCGACACGCAGAGATGGTGGCCCTGGACCAGCTCCTGGACTGGTGTCGCCGCGGCAACCTGGAAGTGAGCGGTGTGTGCGAGCGAACGGCGCTGTACGTCACGGTGGAGCCGTGCATCATGTGCGCCGCGGCCCTGCGCCTGCTCCGTATCCTTAACCCCCCCCACCCACCCCCAGGACGTGCTGGGTACCCCCCCCCCGTGTGTGTGTGAATATGGATGTGTGTGCGTGCGTGTGTTCCTTGACCCCCCCTCAGACATTCCGGTGGTGGCGTACGGCTGCAGGAACGAGCGGTTCGGCGGCTGCGGCTCGGTTCTGGACGTCTCGTCTGCACATTTACCCGAGACCGGCACCACGTTCAAGGTGTTCGTCCCCCCTCACACTCAAGGTTGTTTTTTTTGTTCTTTTAAAAGCTGCTTTTGTGTTGACTTGGAAGTGTGTGTGTGTGTCTGTGTGTGTGTGTGTGTGTGTGTCTGTGTGTGTGTGTGTGCAGTGTGTTCCAGGTCACAGGGCAGAAGAAGCTGTGGAGATGCTGAAGACTTTCTACAAACAGGAGAATCCAAATGGTGACCAGAACTCTTCTTTTCTTCTAGTTTCTATTTAGTTTTTCATCTTTTTCATCTTCCGTTCGTTTTATTCTTTTATTGTTTGAATCTCTTTTCTACTCCTTCATCTCGTACACAAGGAACATTGTTCACATATTCATTCACTTCCGTCCTTTTCTGTTTCAGCCCCGAAACCCAAAGCGAGGAAGGACTGAAGGACTGAACTCTTCTACACGCATCGCTTCTATGTTTAGTTTTTGTACATTAAATAAAAGACATTATAAATCGTTCTGTGTTAGTCACAGCCCGACTTCCTGCCACATCTGCTGCTATTCCACCAGTGGGCCACCGGGGGGAGCAGCACACACACACACACACAGACACACACAGACACACACGCGGCTCCTTTTTCACCTCGTTCCATCAGCTCTTGGTGGATTAGAACAAACGTTGTAAAAATGAACACGAGGAGGTTTGAATATTCAGCAGAGGATCCAACATTTAATGTTGAGTTGTTAGATTTCACTGTAATGTAAAATGTAAAACTGCTTTTGTGTTGACTTCCTGTTTGATCTTTCTGGGAACGAGACTGTGTGGGTGTGTGTGTGGCAGATCTTCTCAACAGAAGTGAACCTCACAACAGCTCATATAACACACAAACACACCCTGACACACAGACACTATTCAGACTCACTTTCACTTCCTCTCAGTAGCAGACACACACACACACACACACACACACGTTGAACTGTGTGTGTATCTGCAGCTGGGGTAGAGTTGAAAAACACGGTATGCGTATATGTTTGTATTAGAGATGTGTGTGAGTGTGTGTGTGTGTGAGTGTGTGTGTTCCAGGTGTCCTGCTGTTTGTTCCAACAAAGCAAGAATAGAGATTTATAAACTCCCATTTTCTTACACTTTCAATCTTCTCCACTTCCTTCCATCCTTATTGTGGCTGACAGCGTCTTTCCTTCCTTCCTTCCTTCCCTTCTACTTTTTTCCTTCCTGCTTCCTTCCTTTTATTTATATCATTTTCTTGCCTTCTTTTACTCTTTTTATATTTCTACATCTCTTCACTAACAGTTTGTTGTTCCATTCTCTTCGTTCGTTTATTCATTTAAAAAAAAAAAAATTCCTTCTTTACTTTGTCCATTTTATACTTTTTTTGTTTCCTTTTACATATTTCCTGTCCTCCCTTTCATTAATTCCCCCAATCTTCCTCCCATCTCTCCACTTTTCTACTACACCTTCTCCACCTCCTTTCAGGCCGCCTGTCCTTCCTTCTCACCTTTTTCTTCATTCTTATTGTTATTCCACTTCCTTTTTACCGTTTGCTTGATTACTTCCTTCCTTCTTTCATTTTATTTCCTCTTCTATTTCCTTTTTTCTTTCTTGAATTGATGGTTCACTTCTTCTTTAGTTTCCTTCCTTCCCCTCTAACGTTTCATCAGTCTTCTCTACTTCATCTTCAGTGTAAAGCAAATATCAGGAATGTATCACGTGACAGTTATATATATATATATTATATATATTATATATATACACTCACCGGCCACTTTATTAGGTACCCCATGCTAGTAACGGGTTGGACCCCCTTTTGCCTTCAGAACTGCCTCAATTCTTCGTGGCATAGATTCAACAAGGTGCTGGAAGCATTCCTCAGGGAGTTTGGTCCATATTGACATGATGGCATCACACAGTTGCCGCAGATTTGTCGGCTGCACATCCATGATGCGAATCTCCCGTTCCACCACATCCCAAAGATGCTCTATTGGATTGAGATCTGGTGATTGTGGAGGCCATTTGAGTACAGCCAACTCATTGTCATGTTCAAGAAACCAGTCTGAGATGATTCCAGCTTTATGACATGGCGCATTATCCTGCTGAAAGTAGCCATCAGAAGTTGGGTACATTGTGGTCATAAAGGGATGGACATGGTCAGCAACAATACTCAGGTAGGCTGTGGCGTTGCAACGATGCTCAATTGGTACCAAGGGGCCCAAAGAGTGCCAAGAAAATATTCCCCACACCATGACACCACCACCACCAGCCTGAACCGTTGATACAAGGCAGGATGGATCCATGCTTTCATGTTGTAGACGCCAAATTCTGACCCTACCATCCGAATGTCGCAGCAGAAATCGAGACTCATCAGACCAGGCAACGTTTTTCCAATCTTCTATTGTCCAATTTCGATGAGCTTGTGCAAATTGTAGCCTCAGTTTCCTGTTCTTAGCTGAAAGGAGTGGCACCCGGTGTGGTCTTCTGCTGCTGTAGCCCATCTGCCTCAAAGTTGGACGTACTGTGCGTTCAGAGATGCTCTTATGCCCACCTTGGTTGTAACGGGTGGTTATTTGAGTCACTGTTGCCCTTCTATCAGCTCGAACCAGTCTGGCCATTCTCCTCTGACCTCTGGCATCAACAAGGCATTTCCGCCCACAGAACTGCCGCTCACTGGATGTTTTTTCTTTTTCGGACCATTCTCTGTAAACCCTAGAGATGGTTGTGCGTGAAAATCCCAGTAGATTAGCAGTTTCTGAAATACTCAGACCAGCCCTTCTGGCACCAACAATCATGCCACGTTCAAAGTCACTCAAATCACCTTTCTTCCCCATACTGATGCTCGGTTTGAACTGCAGGAGATTGTCTTGACAATGTCTACATGCCTAAATGCACTGAGTTGCCGCCATGTGATTGGCTGCTTAGAAATTAAGTGTTAACGAGCAGTTGGACAGGTGTACCTAATAAAGTGGCCGGTGAGTGTATATACTTTTACATATATATATATATTATATATAAATGAGAGTGTGTGTTTATATATACTTGTACATGTGTGTATATATAGATAAACGCACTGAGTGCAGCTTCCTCTCTGCTCATTAGCATGTAAATAGATGCTAATTCATGCAGGACAGAACATTCTAGAACGTTTTAATGTGTCACCTCAAGAGTGGAGGTGACGTGTTAATGAAGAGACGACACACACACACACACACACATCGCACCATGAGGTGTCACGTGGTTTAAAGGTGGAGTGGAATGTGTTTTTGTGTCACCGTTGCAGCCTAAAAGCGAGGGTAGCACCGCCCGTCTGCGCAGCGCCGTTTGAAGAATGGAGCGCTTACTTTTTTTACTCTCTTCAGTATAAATTTGACTTACTTTCAACAGTATTGTTTTTATTGTGACATCGTGACCACCTGAAGGAGTCCACAGTTTATTATTTGTTAAATGATTCATCTATCAGTTCAAACCTGAACACACGTCTCCAGTTTATTTGTTTCTGCTGACTGCAGAAGGGGGGGGGGGAGGGGGAGGAAGGGGAGGGGGGGGGGGTGTTCTATGTACTAAACTGTGTTTGGAGTTTGGCGTTTCCATGGTGACAGCGGAGCTGGGAAAGCGTTTCTCTGGGTCGTGGCATCGATTCCCCAGATGTTCTGATGAAGTTCTCCATATTCAGAAGTTAATGAAGTCACTCTGGACCCAAACAGGACTTTTCCACTCAAGCTTTATTCATTTGTATGAGATGATTTTAATGGTCTTCAACACGTTATGGATCTCCAGATGGTTCACTTTCATAAGTAATTCAACATAGTGTTTAGGTGTGATGTCGATGTGTGTGTGTGTGTGTGTGTGTGTGTGTGTGTCCTCCACATAACAAAGACAGTTACAAGTTTCCTTCTATATTTACATTTTACTGCTGATTCTTTATTCAATTTGTTGTTGTTGTTGTTGTTGTACAGTTCAGAGGTCAGCCCTGTTATTCTCCCACTTCCAGAGAGGGTCGCTTGTTTTTCTTTCTTGGGCTGTCCTGGGTGGGCGGGGCACGACGCGTCCTCTCCCGTCCCAGCGAGGCCGACTCCCACGCCGCACAGTCGGGTTAGGGTCACTCACCTTTGACCTTTGCTGAGGGACACAACGAGGGGAGGGTGATGAAGTCAGCAGGCCGTGCAGATGTGTGTGTGTTGTGTACCTGTATGTGTGTACCTGTGTGTGTGTTGTGTACCTGTGTGTGTGTGTGTGTGTTGTGTACCTGTGTGTGTGTGTGTTGTGTACATGTGTGTGTGTTGTGTACCTGTGTGTTGTGTACCTGTGTGTGTTGTGTGTACCTGTGTGTGTGTTGTGTACCTGTGTGTTGTGTACCTGTGTGTGTTGTGTGTACCTGTGTGTGTGTTGTGTGTACCTGTGTGTGTGTTGTGTACCTGTGTGTTGTGTACCTGTGTGTGTTGTGTGTACCTGTGTGTGTGTGTTGTGTACCTGTGTGTGTGTGTTTGTTGTGTACCTGTGTGTGTGTGTGTGTTGTGTACATGTGTGTGTGTTGTGTACCTGTGTGTTGTGTACCTGTGTGTGTTGTGTGTACCTGTGTGTGTGTTGTGTACCTGTGTGTTGTGTGTACCTGTGTGTGTGTACCTGTGTGTGTGTGTTGTGTACCTGTGTGTGTGTGTTTGTTGTGTACCTGTGTGTGTGTGTGTTGTGTACATGTGTTTTGTGTACCTGTGTGTTGTGTACCTGTGTGTGTTGTGTGTACCTGTGTGTGTGTTGTGTACCTGTGTGTTGTGTACCTGTGTGTGTGTGTTGTGTACCTGTGTGTGTGTGTTTGTTGTGTACCTGTGTGTGTGTGTGTTGTGTACATGTGTGTTGTGTACCTGTGTGTTGTGTACCTGTGTGTGTTGTGTGTACCTGTGTGTGTGTTGTGTACCTGTGTGTTGTGTACCTGTGTGTGTGTGTGGTGTGTACCTGTGTGTGTTGTGTACCTGTGTGTTGTGTACCTGTGTGTTGTGTACCTGTGTGTGTGTGTGGTGTGTACCTGTGTGTGTTGTGTACCTGTGTGTTGTGTACCTGTGTGTGTTGTGTACCTGTGTGTTGTGTACCTGTGTGTTGTGTACCTGTGTGTGTGTGTGGTGTGTACCTGTGTGTGTTGTGTACCTGTGTGTTGTGTACCTGTGTGTGTTGTGTACCTGTGTGTGTGTTGTGTACCTGTGTGTGTTGTGTACCTGTGTGTTGTGTACCTGTGTGTTGTGTACCTGTGTGTGTGTGTGTTGTGTACCTGTGTGTGTGTGTGGTGTGTACCTGTGTGTGTTGTGTACCTGTGTGTTGTGTACCTGTGTGTTGTGTACCTGTGTGTGTTGTGTACCTGTGTGTGTGTTGTGTACCTGTGTGTTGCTGGTCCCAGATGTAGCTGTTGAGGATGTCTCCCAGTGTGTAGATCACACAAATCACCGCCATCATGGCGCTGAAGAAGACGCCTCGGGCCAGCGGGGTGAAGCGCTCCAGCACCGGGTACACCCACACCCCCGTCACCTGGTGCACCCAGCACGTCCTGGGGGGGGGGGGGGACACACAGGGGGGCGCAGTTAGTGTGGAGTCACCTTAGTGGGAAAAAAAGCCGTCCGGTACAAATACATCAAACAGGAAACAGGAAGTGCTCAGGTACCAGAGGACGTATCCCGCGCCGAAGAAGCACACGGCCGCCAGACCCCACGACCTGCTGGGGTACCGGTGGTTGGTGGTCCGCATCTCGATGATGATGAAGGGCAGAACGGTGGTGTGCTGAGAGAAGGAGAAACGCCTCTTAATACTGTGTGTGTGTCTGTTCGTGTGTGTGTGTGTGTGTGTGTCTCATCCTCCTGAACACACACATTTGATGCCGGTCACGGCACACAATTCTATTTACAAAAACCCCCTGAACCCTCCAGCGGGTCACCGACCTCCGGACGCATCATCCGACGCCCCGCGTAGGCTCCGCCCCCCTGAAACACCCCCTCTGGCCACTAGGGGGCGCTCTGATATTAAGCAAAGAAGCACAACACACACAAACAGGCCTCATTTTAAGAGTTCTACGCAGGTTGACGGGCTGAACGCTCCACAGCACGAGGTCTGAGCCCCCCCCCCCGAAACCCCCCACAGACTCCCCCATCAACTAGAATTGTGTAGAAAATCTGTAAAAAAGTATTTCTTCATCAATTTACCCAGAATGCCTCGGTGGGATTCCGACCTAACCTCTGCTGAGAGGACTCGTAAATGTCTCTGTCTTTGTTGTCCTCTCCCTCCTTTTCTGTCCCCCCCCCCCTCACCTCCTGGGGTTTGTGGTTTTGTCAGAGCAGCCAGCTTTATGGGTCGGTGGAAAATCCCTCCCCCCCCCCAAGAGGTGGCTCAGTCCTGTGGTCTCCGGCTAAAAATGGGACAAACCATTGGGTTTGTGGGGGCGGGTCACGTAGCAGGGTTTAGGTTCACAGGGGGGGGGGCTCGTCTCCTGCAATGAACTCCATATGGAATCATGGTGAGTTTAACCCCCCCCCCTCCATTGTTTTTTCTCATTAGAGACCGTCTTCTAGGGACAGAATCAGCAGCAGCAGGAGGAGTTCTGGTGGTTCTGGTCCTGTGGCGCCGTGGGCGACGGCTGGGTTCGGCGAGCGAGACGAGACGTGCACACGCACACTTTGTCTGTCAATCAAATCACTGCTGCAGGAAACATCAGGATGATTATTTATTTCTGTCAGAGGGAAGCTTCCCGAGGAGGTTTTGCACAATTCACACCATACAAAAAGGGGCTGGAACAACGCGACGTGCTGTTGTCAGCCGGTCGTCATGGCGACCGGGGGGCACTCACCATGCCGTGGTTCAGCCACTGAGGGATGAAGTTGTCCAGCAGCCGGGGGTAAACCAGCTCTCTGTCGAACAGGTAGAGGCTCCAGAAGGTGAACACCACAAACTGGAGAGAGGGAGGGGGGGGGGGCAAGGGGGGGTCATCATACACATCACTAACAACAGCAGAAACAACCCCTCCCCCCCCCCCCCCCATGTGTACCCTGAGCAGCTCGCTCTCTGCTTTCAAACACACACACACATGCACATGCACACACTTATAGTGCAGTGTGTACACACACACACTAGCTGTTAAGAGCAGTTAGTTATTGAATGTGTTTAGTGTGTGAGTGTGCAGTATGCATATTCATTACTGTGTGTGTGTGTGTGTGTGTGTGTGTGTGTGTGTGTGTGTGTGTGTGTGTGTGTGTGTGTGTGTGTAGAAACATGAGATACAGTTGTGGTCAGACGGACGTTCAGTTCCACTCAGCAGCAGCTAAAGGACACCCTGCCAACTGTCTTGAACAAAGCGTGTCTGTGTGTGTGTGTGTGTGTGTGTGTGTGTGTGGCGTGACCATGAGAGGATCCCACGGAGGTCAGAGTCTGAAGTTCTCTCAACGTAAGCTGCTATCGATCGTGAGTCTTTAGGAGACATTCCTCACATTCCTACGGTGCTCTGACAGCATTTAACGTACAGAGAAGAAAACACTGTGAGCCTCGCTTCACCCAGAAGCAAAGGGGGGGGGGGGGCAAGCAGTGCCGGCGCTCCGCACACGCACATCACGCGCTGCGCGTAGGGCACCAAGTGCCTGGGGGGGCACCAAAAAATCTGGGACGTGAAAAATCATCACAGTAGGCTACTAGTATAAATAACAGATAAAATATGTCTAAAGCATGCTAATATGCAAAATCAATACAAAGTCAAAAAGTAATAGGCCTAGACCAAATTAGTGGAGAAAAAGGGGAACCTCCTGTGCGGCCCCCCCTCCCCCCCCTCACCTCCCAGTGGTCTGTTCCATTATGCCTCAAATCTCAAATGTGACAGACAGCTTTGAAACGGCTTCGAAAAGGCATCAAGAGTCGGGGGCGGAAAAAAGAAGAAAAAAGAGACAGCGGGATGATGCTCGCGCGTCGCTCTCAGCTAAGACAATGTTTTAAATCAGGGGTCCCCAAACTTTGTCTCGTGAGGACCGTTGCTAGCGGTCACCGGGCGGCCGGCTGCCCACATGTACTCGCCTCATAATGTCCGCACGGACCGCCGGTGGGTCGTATTCGGTACTCGTCCGCGGGCCGCCTGAAGTTTCTGTTACCGTTACCGTTTCTGTTATCATTTGTTTTTCATGTTATCATTAAAGTTTTTGCATAACAATCGGCTTCAAGAGGCATATCCCAATCTATTGATTGCTTCGTATTGCACTGACTCTCCCTGTCACAGTTGCTGAGCGAAGCTTTTCAAAGCTCAAACTAATCAAAACGTACCTGCGCTCATCAATGGGGCAGGAACATTTAAGTGGTCTGGCTGTCATCAGCATCAATGGGGACGTGGCTCAGAAACTGTCATATGACCTGAGAGCTGATTTTGCAGCTAGGAAATGCAGGTGTGTGCCTCTGTAGGGCCTTTGACAACTGATGGTAGTGAAAATGTTTGTAATATTGTTCTATCGGATAGCAGAATGGTCTCTTTTATAGAGATGGTAAAGTAAATTCTACTGTGCAGTTTGCACTTTATTATTATTATTTGTACTTATGTATATTATTTACTGAAGAAATGTGCACATTATTACTTACACGGTTATATACTTGAATACTTTCTGCGTTTACAATGTTCAGTTCCAAATCTGTGTTTTTAGTAATTGTGGTGGTATTTGGTATTTATAATTTATCATTTTATCTTTTATATAATTTATTTCTTTTCATGTTTGTTTATGTAAATTATTTATGTTTAGAAGTTATTTGGGGAATAAAGAGAACCTAACTAGGACATTCTGAATGGTTGTTATTCCTTTGGTGGTGGTGGTGGTTGGTTGGTTGGGGGGGGCACCACCAAGCATTTGTGCTTAGGGCACCCAAATGGCTAGCGCCGGCCCTGGGGGCAAGCTAAGCAGATTCCTCCCAGGGCTTGCGTGTGTGTGTGTGTGTGTGTGTGCGCGCTCACCGCTCCGATGGGGAAGGCCAGCACGGCCATCATCCAGTCCCGCAGGCCAATCAGCTTCCTCAGCTGGCGCTCCTGCTCCCTGCTGTCGCCCCCTTTGGTCAGCAGGCAGGAGACGTCGATGAGGACGCACAGCCCGAAGAACACCGCCTGGATCACCTGGGGGGGGGGGGTGAGGGGGGAGCCTGATGAGAGAGCTGCCCTGTGATCCCATGAGCGTGCGTTCCTTTAAATACGTTTAATACTTTTATGTACGTGAGAACAATCGACATTCAAAGCTTCGAGTGCATTAAAAAAAAAGGACATCCAGTGGACACAAAACACCCAGCGGGAGCCCAGCAGCATTCCCTGGTATTTGCCCGTCGCCTAGCAACAGCGCTCTCAAACTAAAAGCCCCTGAGTGAAGAACACATCCTGTACTTGACTCTGGTTCTTCTCGTGTTGCGTCATCGGTTCAGTCACTGTGGTGTGGAGCTGAGGAGGAGGAGAAGCTCTTCTTCATCCTTCCTTTATTTAAACAAACGCGCCACAGACATGGTTAATGTCCAATGCAACGAGGGCCTTCTCCTCCAGGGGGAGATGAGGAGGTGGAGGAGATGAAACCCCCCCCCCCCCTTCATGTCTCCCTTTGGATCAGGTGTGGAGCCGCCGGTGTCTGTAGATGTATCACTTCTGTGTGTATTTATACCTCGTGATTATCATCACGATGCTGAGCTTACGTGTGTGTGTGTGTGTTTAATAGAAGTGTGTGTGTGTGTGTGTGTGTGTAGTATAAGTTCAACACTAAAATTTAGATCGGCTGACACATAAATGATGAGTTTCTATGAGAACTCAGCTGGCGATGTGGCTCTGAACGAACACACACACACACACACACACAGCGTGTGATTGAGAGCCAGATGTTGCAGTGGTTTGTGTGTGTGTGTGTGTGTGTGTGTGTGTGTGTGTTTTTTCCTGGCTGCCGGCTTAATTAACAGCACCGTTAACCAGGAGTAGAGGTCTAATGTGGAAAATATGACACAGCTGTTTCCGTGTCTCTCAAAAACACACACACACACACACACACACACACACACACACACACACACACACACACACACACACACACACACTACATTATTAAAGCATAATTGCGTCTCTGGAACCTCTTCAGATATTTTGTCACGTATCCTGGGGTTAAAAGGTGGAATACCTAATAATCAGAGTATTAGTTTAGGAATGGATGTGAATGTGGGAAGAGATCTGCTCACTTTGTTGTTATTTTAAAGGCTGATATAATTATAGTTCGATTATAGTAGCATAATAATATACATCCTTTCAAAAAGCAATGCATTTTTTGCTAAAGTGGACATGCTTTGCTTGTTAAAGGCCCGGCTAACTGACTCCACCTCACAAAGAGACGGCTCTATGTGAGTCCATGTGTGCCTGCGTTGTGCAGGACTGTGTGTGTGTGTGTGTGTGTGTGTGTGTGTGTGTGTGTGTGTGTGTGTGTGTGTGTGTGTGTGTGCTTTCTCACCAGTTGACTCCTGTCATTATGGAGCTATATTTACTCCTCACTTAGAAGCCGTTCTATTGGTTGTGAGGCTTAAGACGTCTGAGTATTTATTTCATAACAATATTCTGGTTCGTCCATGTTTATTTGGAAGCTGTTCTTTAAAACAATCTTTATCCCCTTGATGTGGTTTATTAAAAACAACTAGTAGATCTAGAGTTATGTTGAATAACAGTGTGCTCTTATTTTGAAATAAGGGGAAAGGGAAACACTGATATCGCACTTCAAAAGAATATAACCAGTTTAAATACGTCCCTTATAAACACGTATTTTGTTTCGTTTTAATGTATTAATTTATGTTTGTTTGTGTATTATGTTAATCTGAACGGGGGGAGGGACATCTCTTACTTCCGGGCAGTCCCCTCATGAACGCGGGGCGCGCTCCCGCGTAAAGAGAAGAGCATTTCATGGCTCGAGTGTATAATGCACCGCACCTCACCGAGACGACCCCCCCCCACCACCACCACACACACACACACACACGCGCGCGCATCGTGACCCCCCCGTGCACGCTCGTTGGCGTGAATAATCGCAGCGGTGCGCGGTGGAATCAAACACCCGAAGGCGAAGCATTGCGTGTGTGTGTGTGTGTGTGTGTGTGAGCGCGCGCGCGTGTCACGGTGGGGTCGGGGTGGGGAGCAGACGGTGGTCGCCTCACCAGGTCGATGAAGGTCAGGAACTTCCAGCTGCCCCCGTAGGTGTGGTGCGCCGGCATGTCCAGCGCCTTGTAGTGGCAGAGGATGGAGAAGTAGGACAGCAGGATGGCGACCCGCAGCACCTGCGAGGGGATCAGCGCCATGATGCTCGCTCCCGCGTCCACCTGCGCGTACCTGCGTGCACCTGCGCTCCGGACTCGTCTCCTTCTGCTTCTCCTTCCGGCTGTTTTCTTTCGCTCCTGTCGTTTTTTCGGCCCGTGTCCCCGCGTCTGCGCCTCTCGTGCGCCCCCCAACTGTCGACTACTTCCGTGTTATGGTGGTGATGCAAGGGGGAGGGGCTTGGAGGGCGGGAAGGAGGGGGGGGGGGGGTACAATACAAGTACGGTTATTTCATATATGATTAATATTTATTTTTATTTTGTATTATTATTATTATTCCTCATATGTTGTTTCTTTGCTCAGTGCTGTATAATATGTTAACTATATACAGTATTGTTTTAATCATTGTTTACCAGCCATATGTACCTTGTAAAGCAGTGTAATCTTTATTTATAAGTATTATTTGAATACCATGCATTGTGTATTATTTGCCGTGTGCACAGAATAATGTAGTATTGAACGGGGGCGAAGCATGAATAAAATGTACAGAGTTATGAGTAATACATTAAGTACATGCAGTAAAGTAGCCTTTTGTCGCCCCCTGTGGACTAAAGTGGTAGTGTCTCTTCTCGCCACGGTCCCTTAAGAAAAACCTCTCGTTCTCTCGCAGGGTCTCACAGTCGGCCCCTCTCCGTCCTGGTTCTGGGCCTCCCGGTACTCCCTTCCCTGCAGCGGGTCCTGAGTCTCCAGCAGCGCGGCACCGATGATCTTTGATCTTAACTGTCCACATCGTACTGTAAACTGACCGAGGGTCGCAGTAGATTCATAGAAACAAACGGATTCAAACACAAAGAGACAAAGAGCCTAATAGACCCTCATACAAATGTAAAAAAAGATATCCATCAGGCGAGGAAAGAGGTGATGCTGTTGCCACGGTGACGCTGCACTGCTTCTCAGGTCAGAGTGTTGTTACGGCTCAGATGGATGGCCTCGTGCTGAGGTCGGACATTAAATTGGATTTATCTTTTTTTTTAAATCTAGTCCTGACAAGGCTCCGTTTCGTCTACAACACACCAAGTGACGACATATTTTAACAAACCATTTTTTGTCAATGGTTGTAACATCTAAAAGAGACTTAATGGCCATATTTTCACGTTTGAAGAACTGAACTTGGACTGAACTGATGGATAAGAAGTCAAAACGTACTCTTTTAGTGGTGCCTGTGTGTTCTCCTTCTCTCTACCTGGACTCACAGTCTTTCAACTTTAGATCTCTTAAGTGAAGCCTTAAAGCTACATTCATGGTCCCATAGACGTCTATGAGGAAATGACTCTACTTCTGTGTAGTGACCAGCAGGGGGCGACTCCTCTGCTCCCATAGACGTCTATGAGAAAATGACTCTACTTCTGTGTAGTGACCAGCAGGGGGCGACTCCTCTGCTCCCATAGACGTCTATGAGGAAATGACTCTACTTCTGTGTAGTGACCAGCAGGGGGCGACTCCTCTGCTCCCATAGACGTCTATGAGAAAATGACTCTACTTCTGTGTAGTGACCAGCAGGGGGCGACTCCTCTGCTCCCATAGACGTCTATGAGGAAATGACTCTACTTCTGTGTAGTGACCAGCAGGGGGCGACTCCTCTGCTCCCATAGACGTCTATGAGGAAATGACTCTACTTCTGTGTAGTGACCAGCAGGGGGCGACTCCTCTGCTCCCATAGACGTCTATGAGGAAATGACTCTACTTCTGTGTAGTGACCAGCAGGGGGCGACTCCTCTGCTCCCATAGACGTCTATGAGGAAATGACTCTACTTCTGTGTAGTGACCAGCAGGGGGCGACTCCTCTGCTCCCATAGACGTCTATGAGGAAATGACTCTACTTCTCTCTTGATTTATTCCCTCAGTAAACATTGTAAACATGAGTTTATGGTCTCAGTCTCTAGTTTCAAGTCTTCTTCAATGCAGCATGATGTTTATTAGTGAATTAGTTGTAACCTTTTGGTCCTTCTCTTTTACTCATTGTAGCTCCACCCTCTTGTGGTTTCACAAAAACCAAAATGTTGAAAAAACACAATGGCCAAAGTTAAAAAAACAAACTCCAGGCTTCCAGACCGCAGACACTCCAGAGTCTGCTTTCACTTGTGTTTACGGTCAAATGGGTGGCGTGGCCCTTCAAAATGCCAAGACGTTTAATTACCTCTGCTATCGTTTTTTGACGTTGTGCCAGCCGGCAGGGCTTCGCCCAAATGATCACTCGTTAGGTTTTATTGACGAGGCCGATGTGGGAATTCCAGAGTGACTGGCTCATCGTTTTTAATCCAGATCAATGAAGCCGGCAGGAAGTAGAGAGCTGCAAATCCCCGTCTTCACGAAGTCAACAAGACAATTGGATGTCACAGAGATTATAGCTTGGGTTTGGAAGAGTTTCTGTGGAAAATGCTGGAATGTTTTGACCCCTGTGTGTGTGTGTGTGTGTGTGTGTGTCTGTGTGTGTGTGTGTGTGTGTGTGTGTGTAAATAAGCCTCTCGACTCACACGCACCCACACACGCACACAGACACACACACACACGCACACACACACAAACACACACACACACACTGAGTCAGCGCTGTGGGTTCATGAAGTTGGCATTTTTGTATTTATTTTAATGGATTGTCGTTTTAAAAAACAAATGAAAAAATAATATTTTGAAAATAAATCAAAAGAAATATATATTTCGAAAAAGACATTTTTAGAAAGCAGAAATGTTTGTTTGCCAAAATGTGTAATGAAAGAATAATGGAAAAAAATTCAAAAGATTTATTAAGAAAATTCATATTTCGGTAAAGAAAAGAAAAAACAAAATAGTAGTTTTGAGGAATGAATGCCAATAAATACGAGTAAAATATATAGAATATATATTATTATTTCATACAGTAGGGGGCGCTGTTTAGCCAAACAACTGGTTGTGACGCGGCTGCATACGTGTGTGTGTGTGTTTGGTGTCACTCTCTCTCTGACCTCTCAATCTGAGCTCACACCCTCTCTCTTTGAAGAACCTGTTAAAACTGCTATCTGCCAGGTACTTTGACCTTTACCCTCCAGCTCTTATGTAACACTGGGGCCACACCTCAGTACACTGATGACGGCGGTTGTGTGTGTGTGTTTGTGTGTGTGTGTGTGCGTGCAGGGGGAGAGAGGCGGAATGCCACGGTGACAAGGATTAATGTGTCAGTATAAAAGAACCAGAACACAGAAAGGTATCCAGTGTTAATGTGTGCGTGTGCATGTAAAAGAGTCGGACCAGGACTAGGTGTGGCAGTGAGGGGAGCGGCCTGTGTGTGTGTGTGTGTGTGTGTGTGTGTGTGTGTGTGTGTGAGAGAGAGAGAGTGTATGAGTAAGCATTAGTAATCAGTCAGCTGTCACAGAAGTGCTTTGTCTTGCAGAGTGTTACAGTTTGTCTCCAGGACAAGAGCCCGAGGCGACTGCCTGTGTGTGTGTGTCTATGTGTGTGTGTGTGTGTGTGTCTACGTGTGTGTGTGTGCGTGCCCACCTCTCTTATTCACAACTTCAAAAAGCTACTCAGCAGGTTCCTCGTCCACGAGCGCGTTTCTTTCTGTACGGTAAATGCAAACAATGGAGAGAGGATTTAGAGTTCCAGTGAAGGGCTTAGAAGTAAAGCGTGACACATGAATCACTTCCTCTGACTCGTGGCCTCGCTCGTTGCCTCGCTTGATACTCCAAACGTCATGCTAATGCGCGATAATGCTAAGCAGCTACAGGCAATTAGCATTATCTTTGTGCTTGCATTTGGCAATGAGCTCTCCCTCCCAAAGCTCCACTTAGTGTTGTATTCATTTCTTACTGAGTTGAGTCGTAGGTCAAGAATGACGAGGCCGAGGTCGAGTTCCAAATCCCGACCCTTCCGGTCCTACGACTGAAGAACCCACGGTCGGGTTCCAATTCAGGTCCCGAGACGGATTGAGTCCCCAGGTAAGACTAACGAGACCCAAGAATAAAAGAATCCGTCTCCGAACCGTTTTGGTCTCCATTGTGACTCGTCCTCGGTGGTCTCTACAACACTGCATCATACTTGTTATTCAAATCGTTATCTTGTTGTAGTCTCATTTCTAAGATTGTCCCTAAAGTTATTTTGTTCTCGTGTGATCAGTGAGCTGAAGTCATTTTCATGTGAACCCTCCAAAGAGACATGTTGACATCAATAACATCCTGGATCCACGAGAAGGGATGGAGGCCGAAGCAAAACGGCGAAGGAGGGAAAATAACTGCGCTTCATCAAAATGACAGCCGCTGGGCAAATTATCACAGCAATGAGTCATGTGGGCAGATTTGCTGTTGAAGATGAAATCATGATTTGAATATTGACATTCGGGAGGTTTTCTGCCGCCGTTGTCGAGGTTCACGCGCGCGCATCTGTCCGGTCCACACGCTCCTCGTCTGGGAATGAAAAGCAGATGCAAATCGGCCACATCAGAAGCCGCATGCGCGGCTCTTTCCGTCGCCATGGCATCGTGTTGCCACGGCGTCGCCATGGGGACTCCGCAGGGTCACCGGTGACGAGGTCACATCCCGGTGAGCCGCTTACACGGGAGACGGCCGACGTTAATCCACTTACCGCTGGCACAAACACACGTGCACGCACACAGACACGCGCGCGCACACACACACACAACAAAGGAGGCATGGAGGTCAGAGCCATGGCCGCCTTCATCAGGACCTGTCGTCAAAGAGCAGGAAGCTGGCAGATTAAAAGGTGGCTTCATACATTCACGTCCCTTTTGATAATAAATGAGTAACTGCGTGTTTATTTCAAGTCATACTTATTAAATGCTGCTCTTAATGGTGAAAATGTCCAATGTCTGTCTGTGAATTTTCACTTGAAACATTTTTTTATATTCTGCTCCATCAGTGAGCCCCGCCCCCCCTCCAAGGACAACGGTGGAGCGGATGCCCATGGGGTACAATGGTTCTTGAAGGAGGCCGCACATCTGCTTGGTCATCGCCATGGTCAGAGGAATCGAACCTGTGACGCTTACGGACCGGCCACCTGTTCTGCTCGGATGCAGTTTATCGGCACAAAGCCAACTGAACCTGTCCAAAGGGGGGACAGGGGGCTTTATCAGTCCAGATTGAATGTATGAGCTGAAAATGAGCCCCTCTGTATTCCTGCATGTGTTTCCCAGATGAAAGGACCCTGAGCCCTGCTGCCTGAATACTGAGGACTCACCTTACATCTTATTCATTCTTATATCTTATTCTCGTGCTTACTGGCAGATGCAGACGCATAAATAAATAAATCATCCCACATGAACAGCTCTCCCATATCTGTTTTTTTAACATTTTAATACGATGGACGTTTGTTGGTCTTTTGTAAAAGTTTACTTGAATATTTAAACGTAAATTGAATGCCTAGATTAGGCATTTTATCTTTTTATACGTCGCATTTGTTTAAAAATATAACGCCATTAAAACCACAGAGTGGTCCTTATCAATATCGGTGTAATGTTTTATTAGATCATTAAGGCCACGTCTACATGACCCGACATCTAGAACAATAAATTATTGTCTATAAATTCCAGGAGGTTGTAAATGAAGTTAATGGGAGGAATGTGTCATTGAGGCGATTAGTCAATAAAACCATCGTTAGCCTTTGTAAAGAAAACTATCGTTAGCTTTAGTAGATTGTGACGGGGGGGGGGGGGGGTTAGGGGAAAGAGTCAACAACGCCACTTGGGGACCCACGAACTATCGAAAAACACCCAAGGCACGCAGATAAGTTACTGTGGGCTATAGGCAGAGACCAGTTGATATTTAAGTAAAGGTTTTATTTAAACAAAGCAATAAAACCACAGTAAATTCTAATAACTACAAGAAAACAAACAAACTCAAGTCTACTTAACACGGCAAACAAAACACAGCAATAAAACCACCAGAAACAGTACAACAAAGAAATAACAAAGTAGAGAACACATTACCAAATAGAATTGAGCAAAACAGCAGCAGGGTCCCTGTGCAGCACAACACAAAAGGTTCCTGTTAGTATATGGATTTAGAGACATTAAAAAACCAACACCACCAAACATACCCGTGCAGCACAACACAAAAGGTGCTTGAGGCCCTGACGGCAGGTGCTTTTAAAGGCCTGCTCTTAATTGGCCGTTTGGCTGGGGAGGAGCCAGCCGAAAGGCTGCGTTCCACCCCACCACAAAAGAAAAGCATCATTAGCTTTAGTAAAGAAAACTGTCGTTAGCTTTAGTAAAGAAAAGCATCGTTAACTTTAGTAAAGAAAACCAACGTTAGCTTTAGTAAAGAAAAGCATCGTTAACTTTAGTAAAGAAAACCAACGTTAGCTTTAGTAAAGAAAACCAACGTTAGCTTTAGTAAAGAAAACCAACGTTAGCATTTGTAAAGAACACCAACGTTAACTTTAGTAAAGAAAACAAACGTTAGCTTTAGTAAAGAAAACCAACGTTAGCTTTAGTAAAGAAAACCAACGTTAGCTTTTGTAAAGAACACCAACTAGCTGTGAGGTTTAGTCAACAAAATTACGGGCTGACTTTAGTGGTTCATCTGATTAAAAATATTGGGTAATATCCACCAGCACTTGACATAACGGCCTCTTCAACATTAGCTTTGATCTTCAAGGTTGGATGAGAAACTTGATACCACTCAGATCTCTGTACTAAGAAAACTATTAAAACTACCTCATTATCGCTCTTATTAATATGCTAATTAATATGCTAATCTCTTGTTTGCTTAATGTGTACAAAAACATTTGAATATTCATGGCTTGATGAGGGCTCATCAGCTCATTTTTTGAATCAGACTATTATAGTCTATTATAAGTTGAAATAGAAAATATACTTTTTGTAGAGTCATCTTGTTGTTAGCTAATCCAATAATAAAATAAACAATGATACCAATAAGGATGTTATGATTTTTGATTTAATATATTTATTCCCACAAATCTGAGTGAATGTACATACACACAGACACACAGGCAGGCAGACAGAAGGACGGGTCTCTCCAGAGGTGACCGGGGAACCCTGCTCTCTCCCTGCCGGCAGACAGAGCCTCCTCTCCGGCCACTGATCCTCCTTCCCGCCCCTCCCTCTGCCCTGGTTGCGCGCTGGGGGATCCGACGACGTCACATGAACACACACGCACGCACGCACACACGCACACGCAGTGTGCGCACACAGATACACGCCCTCTCTCTCTCTCTCTCTCTCTGCTGCTATTCTGGGAAGTGGCGTTTGGAATAACCCCCCGTGTGCGACCGTGTGTGTGCGCGCGTGTGTCTCCTGATTTCACCCTCACAACACACGCACACACACACACGCACACGCTGACAACACGAGTCGGACGCGCACATTCAGTGTCTGTCTGACTGCAGCGGCGGAGCTCCCGGCAGCAGAGACCCGGGCGGAGAGGATTTCTTCCATTTTTACGCGCAACTTTTTCCCCCCGTTCACCGCTGCGACTCTTCTGGATTTCCTCAACAACTCGTCCGCTGGCTGCCTTCCTCACCCCCACCCCCCCCCCCCGCCACCCTCTCCGAACGGACGACCGGACTCGGGTCCCCCCTGTCACCGGCGGGTCGCTTGTTGTCATCTTCGCACGGAGACGCGCGGACCGGAGCGCGGACGGAAGGTATGCGCGCGGCGGCGAGAAAACGAAAGCTTGTTCGCGTTGTGTCACGCCGACGCGTCCCCGGCGGCGGCGGCGGACATTACGGTCCGTCTCCACGGCACTTGATGCTTTTTGTTTAGCTTATAAGGGCAAGGCCGTGCAGGGGGAATACCCCGCGCACGCATCGCATTGCATGCAGATTACCCGGGTTGCGTAATATCCTGAGGAATTCGCAGTAGCCTGCGCGGCCGTGGCTGGCTGCAGGGGCCGGTGGGAGAGACACAGAGAAGGAAGGGGGGGGGGGGGGGTCGTGAAAGTGGAAGCTCGGAGGTGGGATTGAGCCCCAGGAAGGTGGATTTCTTTATTGTTCTGCATTTGTGCAAACCAGCTGTGGCCCGCATCTGGAGGTGGGGGTGTGGGGGGGGGGGGGGGCTCATAAAAGTTCAGGTGCAAACCTCCATAAGCTCTAAAAGTGAGTTGCAGCCGTGACCTCTGGTTGGTGTTTCCCTGTTGTCGCTGCAGCGACCAGTGTGACATGACATTAAAATGTTCAAGTAGAAGGCTTGTTGCCGCGAGCGCGTGCGTGCGCGTGTGTCTCCTAATGTCACAAAAGAGTTTAAAACGCAGAAAGGTGAGACTTTATCTTTTATGCTCACTGCTCGCTTCCTATGTTTGTGTGTGAGGGAGAGAGAGAGACAGAGAGAGAGAGAGAGAGAGAGAGGTGGGTGGTGCCTGGCTGGTTCCGGGAATGTTCCATGACGTGTTGCCGTCTAGAGAGGGGCCCCGGCCGGGGAGACTGCGACGCACGGCCCGGCCCTGCTGCTCCGTCTCTCTAACGAGCCCGTTGATAAAAAACAACAACAACTTCTCTCTTTAATGCATATCCAGCCGTGTCGCTGGAGCACGTCGCAAGTCTTTTTGATTGCGCGTCATAATCCTGTGATCCCATGCAGGAGAGCAACAGTGAGGTCAGAGGTCAAAGGTCGTTGTCGCTTGAGGACGCCCCAGGGTGTGTGTGTGTGTGTGGGGGGGGGAGTTTGAGGAACTCTGTGCTGCCCAGCTGCTGCCGACATGTCTGTTTGGGTTCTTTGATGTTTGATAAGTGGAAGGAAGCAGATTTAAAGCAGGCATTAACGATGAGGATTTGTGGTGCTGCGGATCATAAAACTCATGGTTTGGATCAGCGCAAAGGAAAATATAACTTTAAGAACTTTGGATTATTATTGATGATAGCTTTTTTTGTTTGATTATAGCAGCTGGTCTTTAAAGATAATTTTTGTCACTTTCCTAAAAAAATATTTCAGTTTGTAAACGGTAACAAATTGAAAATGTTATCCTTGTACTTTTTTATAGAAATTTAAATTTTTTTCCCCCAAAAACACACAATTCAAATGATAAGGAAATTAGATATTGTATTCTTCAATCTATTAAAACAAATATTTGCGTTGTTGTGATAACATCTCCTTCAAACTGTAAAATTTGATCACCAAATATACATTTTACCTATTACCTGTGAACACATCACGATAAGTTATAATGTTCTGATTTTCACTGAACAGACTTGAACGTATCACGATGTTCCTGAAGTGAGCCTCCGATGGTTAGCCGCTAACGGTGCGGCTAACAAGCTCTGGCACACTGGCAATAAGCGTCGAAGTAGCCTCCCATTAGCAAAGAAAACCAACATTAGTTTTAGTAAAGAAAACCAACGTTAGCTTTAGTAAAGAAAACTAATGTTACCGTTAGCAATGAAAACCAACGTTAGCTTTAATAAAGAAAACTAATGTTAACTTTATAAAGAAAACCAACGTTAGCTTTAGTAAAGAAAACTAATGTTAACTTTATAAAGAAAAACAAAGTTATCTTTAGTAAAGAAAACTAATGTTAACTTTATAAAGAAAAACAAAGTTATCTTTAGTAAAGAAAACTAATGTTAACTTTAGTAAAGAAAAACAACGTTAGCTTTAGTAAAGAAAACCAACGTTAGCATTAGTAAAGAAAACCAAGGTTAGCTTTAGTAAAGAAAACCAACGTTAGCTTTAGTAAAGAAGACCAACTAGCTGTGAGGTTTAGTCAACAAAATTACCAGCTGACTTTAGTGGTTCATCTGATTAAAAATATTGGGTAATATCCACCATCACTTATCTTAATTGACATGATAAAGGCCTCTTCAACATTTTAAGAACTTCACTTGTTAGCATTGCCAAACTACCTCCTTCACAGCTGGTGGAAGTTTGTATTTATCTACAGACAGAATATCTCAAATTTGACAAGATTTTTATTGGTTGTTTTCACAAACTATGTTCTAAATACAGGAGAACTTTCTTTGTTTGTTAAACGTCGGGATAAAGAGATTAAATTAAACTGCAGAGCTGCCAGAGTCCAATTTTGACGTGGTGTCATAATTAAACTTAATGTTGATATGGTTCATTGATTAAAAAGATACTTCATAGCAAATGTTGCCAGGGCTGTAAATAAGGAAATACATTTTAAGAAATAAAAGTATTCAAAATACAAATAAACGTGACTCACTAGTACTGGATAAACATGATCAATAATCCCTGGAAATCTTCCCTAAACAGTGGGTTTTATTCTCACACGTTCTCAAGTGTTTTGTGACATCTGTGTGCGTTTATGGTCCGTGGTTGGCCGACTTTAAACACCGAAGGTTTTATTTTTAGAAACAATGTGAAGCCGTGGAAGGAAAATGTGGAGCCGAAGTAAAGAGAGGCAGCACCGACGAAGGCTGTCTGAGAAAAAGCCACGTGCGGAAACTTTGTCCTGAATGTGTGTCGGTCACATGGTGTCAGGACACATTCTGTGCACGGCCGTGTGCACGTGGCGAACGTGCACGTAGGGGACCGGCCTACGGACCATCTGTCCCACCGCCGCTTCAGATGGCACACACACACACACAGACACACACTTACCAGAGTGGACAGGCGTACTGAGAACATGCAAGAGGTGTGAGTTGATTTTCTGCACTAAATATGAAATTAGTTCGCTTTTTTGTGCGTGTGAGGTACAATTATTGAAATGAAACACCTGCGGTCGGACAGCAGTAATCACTGTCCCACCAACGCTGTGTGGTGAGATGAGACAATGACGGCTGAAAATGGAGTAGCTGTAGTGTGTGTCAGGAGTGGACGTAGTTACTGTGACGTAGGCTGTTTGAATATGTGGACTGAAGAGGACGTAGAGACGCCAGATACGTCTCTGGTAACCTGTCAATCAGTATGTAGCCCCGCCATAAAGCATCTTTTGCTTTAACATCACGCTGCATTGAAGTAAGAAGTAGAGTCATTTCCTCAGAGACGTCTATGGGAGCAGAGGAGTCGCCCCCTGCTGGTCACTACACAGAAGTAGAGTCATTTTCTCATAGACGTCTATGGGAGCAGAGGAGTCGCCCCCTGCTGGTCACTACACAGAAGTAGAGTCATTTCCTCATGGACGTCTATGGGAGCAGAGGAGTCGCCCCCTGCTGGTCACTACACAGAAGTAGAGTCATTTCCTCATAGACGTCTATGGGAGCAGAGGAGTCGCCCCCTGCTGGTCACTACACAGAAGTAGAGTCATTTTCTCATAGACGTCTATGGGAGCAGAGGAGTCGCCCCCTGCTGGTCACTACACAGAAGTAGAGTCATTTTCTCATAGACGTCTATGGGAGCAGAGGAGTCGCCCCCTGCTGGTCACTACACAGAAGTAGAGTCATTTCCTCATAGACGTCTATGGGAGCAGAGGAGTCGCCCCCTGCTGGTCACCACACAGAAGTAGAGTCATTTTCTCATAGGCTTCTATGGGAGCAGAGGAGTCGCCCCCTGCTGGTCACTACACAGAAGTAGAGTCATTTCCTCATAGACGTCTATGGGAGCAGAGGAGTCGCCCCCTGCTGGTCACTACACAGAAGTAGAGTCATTTTCTCATAGGCTTCTATGGGGACAGGGGAGCTGATCTAAGGACAATAGAGGACTCATCTATAATATTCATAACATCCTGAAATCAAAGGATCTTGATGTATTAGATCTTGTCCACAGACGCTTTTGTCCTTGCGATGGACATTTTTCCGATCAACCAGCTTCTCGTCATGTCTCCTTGTCTCCTTGTCTCTGTGTCTCCGTCTCTCCCCGCAGGCTTTTGCATCAGATGGGATTGCGTTTGCATTTGCTGTCAATTAACACAGAGCAGACATCATAGCTGGAGGTTAACGTAGATGTACGGCATGGTGGGATGAAGTAACGCACACACGCACGCACACACACACACACACACATACACACACACACACGCACACACACAGTGCGTCTCTCATCACAGCTTGCACATCCCTCCAGTCTGTCTGTACACACTGATGAGCTACTTCAGCTTTTGATGTTCTGCTGCTGTGGAGTTTTAAAGTGACAGTTAATGGGTTTAAACTTACAGAAAGTGACCATGGCGGCCATCTTTTATAGACGCACACAACGCAACCTAACACAACGTAGCGCTGCTGCTGATTCCCCTGAAGGGAACGGCCAATGAAATCAAAGCATAAACAGGAGCTCATCTGATCAGTTTATCTCACTGAATGAGAGTGTGTGTGCGCGTGTGTGTGTGTGTGTGTGTGTGTGTGTGTGAGTGTGTGTGCGATCACCTGAGAGCTGCACAGGAACCTGAGAGTGCTCTGGTGAGCGAGGTCCTGACAGCCACGGCTGAATTATTGAGGCGTGCTCGCACACAAAGCTAACGCATCGTTCGACTCCTCCTGATCAACGGTCCCCCCGGGGTCGGGTTTTTATACCTGGTGGGGTATGAACACCTGGAGGGGGGACGGGGGGGGGAGGAGGGTGGCGACGTCTGAGGAGCAAATGGGAGTAGAGAAGGTAAGAGGCAGCGAGGAGAGGATGAGGAGGAGAGAGGAGAAAGGAAAAAAAGAAAAGAATGGAAACTATTGGAGCCGGGAGGAGACGAGAGAAAAGAAGAGAAAGAATCAAGGAGAGGTGACAAAAGCTGAGAAGTGGGGAAAACACAGGAGGAGGAGGAGGAGGAGGAGGAGTAGCAGTGAGAAGAAGAGTGAGAGGAGCAAACGAGGAGGAGAAGAGGAAGCAGGGGAGAGGGAGAGGAAGAGAAGGAGAAGAGGGGTAGAGGACTAGGACAAGAAAGAGGAAGAGGAGGGAAAGGAGGAGGATGAGGAGAGGAGATGGGTGAGAGGAGTGTGTCTCTCCAGCTGTGTGTGTGTGTGTCTGTGTGTGTGTGTGTGTGTGTGATCTCAGCTGCACTAAGAGGAATCTCCCCCTCTCAGCATCTACAACCTCTACCTTCGGTTAAGTCCTCGGCCAATCAGAGACCACCTCGCTCCTCACCAGCCAACCGAGCGGCCTCCTTTTGGATGGGAGGTGTCGTGTGGTTTTCCTCACATGCTCCGGAGAGTGTGCGTGTTAACTTGTTTATTTATGTGTGTCACACGGAACGAGGCCGCCATTGATACCCAACCTCCCTTTGCTCAAAGGGGAGCGGCTGTCAGGTGACCAGTGTGTGTCTGTGTGTGTGTGTGTGTGTGTCTGTGTGCGTCGCTGAGAGACCTCTCCCCGAACCGGCCTACTTCCTCAGCAGCTTGTGATTAGTCTCCTTCATGCATTTATGCATCAGACAGTAAGAGCTACACAGTGTTTTGTCATCAAAAAAACCTGAGTGACACAACCTGCTACACACACACACACACACACACACACACATAGAGGAACACTCACACAGCAGCATACGGGCTCCCAGGAAAAAAACATTTTTACCCTCTGAATAAAGTGGCTTGGTGGGATTATTGTTGCCGTGGTGACCGACACAAACGATGAAAACTCTATTTACATGTTGGCCGATTAAACAAAGACTTTTTTTAGATGCTTTTTAGATTTGAGGAAAGATTTCAGAGCAAATTCAAATAGTAGATTGAACATTTCTTTAATAGCACATGTAATACTAGTAATAATAATTGATTAATGGCGTTGTATTAGCATACATCCACATTTTGTTTACTCATCAAATATTCACACAGAAAGGAAACCGCAACTGAAAAACATTTTGCTGCGACTAATTTGTGGGTTTAGTTTTCTTGGTAGTTTCTGTCAGGGAGAAACTCTCACTTTCACTCGCAGTGACTCGCGTAACGTCAGCTGAACTCTGAGGTCGGGCCTTTAAATGGGGACGGGGGGGGTACTTTGGGAAATGGATGACAGCGTACAGCCACATGTGAAGAAGGTTGAAATCCATTTATGACTGGTTACTTATTTTAACATATTGAATGAATATATCTAGTTTGAATCGTTTCAATAACTCTTAAAATCCTTTTAAAAAAACACAATCAAAGCACTAATTTAGACGTTCATTATTTTATTGTTTTGATTACTATGACATTATAATCACCAGCTTTGGGCATTTTCTTTTTCTTCCCTGACTTTTCATTAGAAAACAATTGAAAATGAGATAATTACTATTATGACACTAAGAACAATGGTACTACTAATAGTACTAATGCTGCTCCCGCTCCCTTATCGGCTCAATGAAGACGCTGCTGTAGTTATTTGCATATCCACACAAAAGATGAGAGCGCTTCGAATAATATCAGCGGATGAAAAGAATCCCAATCTCAGCGGGGGAGACGGAACAGAAACTCCGACGGGCTTTGAAACAACAAAAAAGATAATGGTGACAAAAGAAAACTGAAAATCAAGATGACAAACGGACGACACGAGTGATCTGGAAGTCTAAGACGGAGTGTCATCTGCTTTTATTTGTTTATCGTTGGATTCCTCAAAGAGGTTTGAAGTGTCACAGTCAGACGCTCAGCATCCGCCAAGAAAACAACACAGACTTCTGGGCCTTTTATATTAAAATCCACAGGACCAGCAGGTCGCCGCTGCAGAAATGAGTGGCTGTTTCTGTCATTTATTTTACTGACATCAGTTTTAACTGCTGCGATGTGACCTTTTGACCTTTCAAACCGTTACGTGGCGTGATGCTGAAGGGTCTCCATGTTTCCACTATGTTCCCCCCAGGCAGCAACCGCCACTCGGCCACATGCCTTAAAGCTGCATTCTGTGTAGTGACCAGCAGGGGGCGACTCCTCTGCTCCCTTAGTTCCGATAGATCCAGCGTTCTGATTGGTTGAGAGCGAGTCACGTGGGGTGCTTCATTCAGCGATAATGTACAGTAGCTGTTCATGTTCCACTCAAAGTAACACGAAGAACATTTTAGCTTTTTAGCTACGATGAAAAAACGTAAATCCCCCAAATGATCCTTTTGAGTCAATGCGAGTTTTCACAACCGGACATTAAGGTGGAGTCATGAGCGATGTGAGTGAGATGCTGTTTACATGCACGTAGGAGACTATTTGTCTCTAGACGGATGAAATGTGACACAAAACGTTTGGTGGCTGCAACTATTTTGTGCTGAAAGGCAGCTGTTTACTTTTTATTTATAATGTCTCTGGTAACGTGTTATAAAAGCAACTTCATCACCCTTCTTTCTCTTCTCTCTGCCCCCAGGGACTGTGAGCAGCTCAGTAACCTGGACCAGAGGGGATCTTACACCAGGTAGGATCAGTGTGTGTGTGTGTGTGGGGGGGGGTAAAAGATGATGTGAGTACTTATTCCGGTGGTTTTTCCGACGGAGCGTAATGGAGGAAATGATGGGGGAAAAAGGGCGGTCGTGGGAATAATAACCTTCATTATGATTTAAAGTGGCCGATCCTTTTGTCACGAGCGAGAGAAGGGGGGGGGGGGCTCTCATGGAGAAACAGACGGTAAGACAAGGAGAGTTGAGCTGAATTCATTTAGCCAAAACTACTCTCGCTGTTTCCTGCCGTTGCCGGGGCAACCGGCCAGCTTCGTTACTGGATGTGTGACCTCGGCTCGGAGTGTAAATGGAAAAAGTAAAGAGCGAGAATGAGAAAGAATCACTCTCACGTTCCTGACGGCATGTTAAGTTGATATTTCAGCTCCTCCCCAAACAGCCATGGAAATCTTTGTAGTTTAGAGGCTTGAGTTAATGATGAGGATGTAATGATGTAATGTAATGTAAGTAAATTGTTCCAACTCATTCCCCTGATACCGCTCAGTGAGACTTGGGATGAACCTTAGAGGCTTTAACCACCGATGGATGTGAATAGTTCCATATTTACAGCACGTGGAGCCTCTGTTGTCCCTCACTGAGCAGCAGAGTAGCATCAAAGGTTCCAATGTTTGGATCATAGGGGGGAAATAGACCTCGAGAGGTCGAGAGGGTTCAAGAGTCCAGGCGGTCCGTGAGAACGAGCCTCACTTTCTATGTTCCTTAGTTAAAACGTCAAGCGACAGCCGGGAGGTCAAAGGTCACAGAGCCTCCACCAGGACGAGGGGAGACTAGAGTGAAGCTGCTGATCACCGGGGCTGAAGAAGCAGAGCGCAGGATGGAGAATCTCCTTTTTCCACACGTGTGCAGGCTTGAGAGCAGAAATAGAAACGGCGGGTTCGTGAACGGTGTCACTTTCTCTTCCTGTGCAACAGGCGGCTTCGTATCCACGGCGATCAACTATGTCATTCTGTCCCTCTTCATTCAGTGTGTGGATGACGTGGAAGAAAAGATCGCTATCTGCGGCGCCGAAGCTTTGAACTTCACGCAGTGTCGTTTCTTTTGGAGAGAAAACCTGCACAGGATGTGCGTCAGTGCTTGCAGAGCGTGCACATGCTGTAAGATGCATGAACGTGTGATGTTGGGGGGGGGGGGGGGGGCGCGGGGGGTTACGAGGACACGGAAGGTTACCATCGTCAACGGCTGCTTCAGACTGAGCCAAGCTGTTCAGACAGACGGGAAGCGCGTCGCCATGCCAACACGTCCTCCAAATTAAAAAACGACAAAACGTGCCGTATGCCCACCCGCCGCAGTCGACCCCCCCCCCCGCTGCTTTCGGCCGGACGACGCGGTTGCGGTTGGGTTGAGTCTAAAGCAGGTGGCAGCAGGACCGCTCTGTGGGCCCCGCCAGTGGCTACAGGGAAGATGGCCTACTGGGCTGGACGGATCTCTGCGCTCTTTGATTGCTTTTAGGGTTTCCCTTTGATGTGTCATCACAAAGCAAAGTGTTAACAATTATTACAGTGCCACAAATACCACACAACGGTCCAGTGTAATTGCATTCAAAACAACCGAGAAGTCAAAAAGTTCTTCTCAGTGATGGTAATCCGGAGAGAGGAATGACCAAACTGAATTACCAATGAATGAAGTGTGAGAGAGAGAGTGATGGGGGACCAAATGGATGCGGGCGCCATGGTAACCACAGAGTCGGTACATGGAGAAGCACAATGAAGGACCAGTAGTGGACAGACAGCCAATGAGAGCTTCATATTAGTTTCCTCTCACCGATTGGCTTAAGCAGAGCAGGAACTGGACTGAAACACACACACACACACACACACACACACACACACACACACATTCACACCACTCCCACACATTAACATGTCCAAATGGAGAAATTAAAAAAAGGCAGGTGAAGAGGAAGAATTGTATGTTCTGTTTCCATGGCGACGTCGGCTTGGTACAACGGATGCAAGCTGTGCCCTTGACAGCATCACACGGAGTGTGAGTTTCACATGCACACACACGGACACACACACACACACACACACACACACACACAGAAGGGCAGACTGATGATCACGCGTATCAACTAACAGCTGTGTCCAAATGAAGGACCTTTGGATGAGCATCTTCTCCCCCTTTGTACATGCTGTGTGTGTGTGTGTGCGCGTGTGTGTGTGTGTACACAAACCACAAGTGAGATAACAGAGCGTCAGAATTTGAATGGCATTATGGGATATGAATGTTGCCGAGACAACAGCAGTTAGTTTGGTTCCTATTTCTTCCAGGTAGTCACTAGTCCAAAGGTCTCTTTGTTTGTGCATTCAAATGTCATGGAAAGCAGTGAGTGTGTGTGTGTGTGTGTGTGTGTGTGTGTGTGTGTGACAGAGACACTGTGTGGTTGTGTGTCTGAGTACGAAGTGGAGCAATAAGGAGTTTAGTTTCGCTTCCGTATCCGTACCTTTTGCAAATGACAGCTCTGCTGCCTCTGCAGCCTGCACGCTTCCTGTGTGTGTGTGTGTGTGTGTGACAGAGTATATGCTGCACACAGGTGGAGCGGTGTGTGTATTTCTGCAGTGCGTAGGTGTTTGATGCCTTATTGATCAGTACATAATGACGTGTAATGTAACTGGTTGTCATGCACATGGGTCACATGGCTCTGGCTCGAGGGCACCTCGGCAGTGCAGCTCTCACCCTTCACACACACACACACACACACACACACACACACACACACACCGGACTGACTGTCGTGGTTCTTTCATTCATAAACCCGTTTGTTACGACGTCTGTGGGAGGAGGCGATGGAGGGATGAATGGAGGGAGGACCATCGCCTCCTTCGCCTCCTCTTCCCTCCCTTTCAGCATCCTTTTGCTCCGCCATTGTTCCTTTCCTCTCCTCCTTCCTACTCTTCGGTTCCCCCTCCTTCATCCTTCTCCTCCATAGTGGTCCCATTTCATTCATTCCTCTTTCCTCCTTTTGTCTCATGTTCTTCAATCCTTCCCTGAGGTCTTTTTACATTTCCTTCCCTCCCCTCCTCTTTGGCCTCGTCCCTTCAGTTAACTTCACTTATTCTCACTTAGTTTTTTAATCTTTCTCCTCCTCTCCTCTAACTCTTCTCTTTCTCTCTTTAATCATCCTTCTATCCTTTCCTCACCACCTCCATCCCTCCTTTTCCTACATTGTCCACTTTCGTCCTTCTTTCCTCACCTCCTTTTTCCTCCCCTCTCCTTCTAGTCCACCTCTTGGCCCTTCATTGGCCTCAGGCCCTTTACTCATCCCTCCTATTCTCTTCCTTCTTATTACTTCCTTTTTATCATTACCGTGTTGTCCATTTGTCATCTTTCCTTCTCTTCCTCCCTATTATCTTCCTTCCTATGCTTATCTTTCTCCTCCTCCCTTTGTATTCCTCCATCGCCTGCCTTCTCCCCCCCTCCTCCTCCTCCTCCTCTCACTCCCTTCCTCTCCATCATCGCGCCCTTTCCTCTTCACCTCTCTCCCCTGCGTGTCACCCCCCCCCCCCCCCCCCCCCGCCCCGCCTTCATCTATTCATCCTTCCCTCCATCCCTCCATGATCTCCTCTGCCAGGGAGGAACAGGTGGCTCGCTTCTGCTGTGCAAGTCGGTGGCTTCCTGCCCAAAACAAAGAGAGAGAGGGAGGGAGGGAGGGAGGGAGGGAGATCATGGCCCGTGTCAGCGCCCTGGCGCTCGGGCTCGTACCATGTGACGGGGCGGAAGGGGGAGGAGCGGGAGGAAGTGGGAGAGGAGGCTGTGATTTCCTCGGCTCGGAGGGGGGGGGGGAGCAGCAGGTGCTCCGGGTCGAAGCTCTCGTGCACAGAGCGGCACTCGGAGACAAGAGCGGCTCCTGTGCCCGCTGCAGCGTGACGTCACTTCCTGTCTGCGCACAGGAAGTCCGCCCACTCTGTGTTCTCTCACCGCGGCTCGTCGGCTCGGGGCAGATTATGCAAATGCTCCTTTCCTCCCCTCCCTTTTAACACATTTACACTATTTGTTTCAGTCTATTCCTCCTTTTTTATGAAATAGATTTGGCGGAATCAACGGGGACAAAAGCCGTCGTCCAAGTGCGTCCCAAACAACATGCTCACAGCTCTATTTTTATTCTCTTCCTCTAATCTTAATCTCATGCTGTACTTTCTCAAATTGACATATTATGGGAAAACGGGATTGGGCTTCGCTCCTGGATTAGCCGCGGCTACAGCGGCTAGCCATCTCCGGAGCTAACTCCATATGCGTGGCATTAAGACTGATTAGCTGCACGCTAGCTCACTCATACTCAGGGTATTAAGGCTTAAAAGCTAGCGCAGCTGGCTAGCACCTTGTCATATGAGTGGGGGGGAGAGGGGGGCAGGGGGGGGGGGGGGGGATTACGGCGAGCAAACGCGGCGAGGGCTGAGAGCGGGGCGGGAAAAAAAAATCTAAATAGCTCTTCAAAGAGGAAGAAAGAGCAGGCTGACGTGTACAGTCACAAGTGTTTAAGTGTGGAGGAAGGTGTGCTACCTGGGGGGGGGGGGGCTCTCACAGAGTGAGTGTTAATAAGAGTCCACATCTTCAGGGCCGGGAGAAAGCATCTTCTTGGTGGCTGATGTTCTAACATCTCGAGTCCTTGGGAGGATTCAAACTGGATCGTTGATGTTTCTCTTGTGAAATTCTTGGGTTTTCATTTCACACGTTTCTCAC
This sequence comes from Pungitius pungitius, assembly GCF_949316345.1. Classification (NCBI taxonomy): domain Eukaryota; kingdom Metazoa; phylum Chordata; class Actinopteri; order Perciformes; family Gasterosteidae; genus Pungitius; species Pungitius pungitius. The sequence goes on along the minus strand of NC_084919.1, from coordinate 1,168,412 downwards.
GCAGGAGAAAGTGTGACTTTTCTTTGGTGACAAATGTCACCTCACAGAGGAAATTAATCCCCACATCTTAAATTCTCCCCAAAAAGCAGTGTTGAAGCTTTGTTCTCCTTTCACCCTCCCATCGTCCGTTTCCCTCTCCTCCTCCTCTGAGCTTTCCTCCTGTGTTCCTCCTCTTCTCTCCTCGTCTTAGTTCTTCCTTTCCTTTTTTATCTCCTCCACGCTTTTCCTTCTCAAACATCTCCTCTTTTTCCCGCGTCTCAAGTTTTCTTTTCTCCTTTCACTCCTTATTTGACCTCCTTTCCCAATCCACCTCATTTTAACTCACCTCCTCACTCCTCTGCTTGACTCCTCCTCTACTTCCTTTTCTCCTCCTTTCATCCATCCTCAGAATTCTTCCCTCCTCTTCCCTACCTCCACCCCTCCTTCCATGAACATCTGTCCTCCTTTCCTTCTCTCCTTTCTTAAACTGCTCCTCCAGGTTTTCCTTTTAATCTTGTCTCCTCTTTCCTCGCTTGTTTTCCTCTGTCATCCTTTCATCTTCCTCCTTCTCCTTGTCGCCTCTTTGATCCCAACGTGCCAAAAAAAATCCCAAACAGATCCTCCTTTTTAACTCTGTGTTCACTTTCAGTCCTTCAGCCGGCGAATTAACAGACACTTATATTTAAATAATATATACTCGCTGTTTGAGTTTGAAGTCTTTGTACCTGACGTGTGTTTCCATGCTGTGACACACACACACACACGCACACACACACACACACACACACACAGTGTCAGTGACAGGATTTGGCTGATATTAGACCTCTCTGTTAACTTAAACTACACACAGAGGATCAGACGCAGCTGTCAGCCGGGTGCGTGTGTGTGTGTGTGCGTGTGTGTGTGTGTGTGCGTGTGTGTGTGTGTGTGCGTGTGTGTGATCTCTCATCTCACTGCCTCGTGTCATCGGTACATTTCTCCGCTCCGTCTTAATTCCCCCCGGAGACGTTCGGCTGAGGGACAGAAATATCTATGCAAATACATTCACATAAAAAACAGAATGTAAATACGAGATGGTTCCGAAAAAATGTGTAATTCACATGAAAGTGAAGCACATGATGGAGGAAGTGTGAAAGTGAAGAGCCTCTTAAGGCCTCTCATTTCAGATATTTAGGACCTTCAGTAAACGACCTCCGGAGCATTACTTCCCTTCTGGTTTGACCTTTATGAACTTTGACCTCAATGTTGAGGTTAGATCACCTTACGGTATTTATAATTCTATTCTTCTTATTTTAATTGACTCTTTATTTATTTAGGAGGATTCAGATGATTAATGGTACAAACAAGGTGAAGAATTAGATGGACAAAGGTGGAACAAAATTATGCATTTTGACTCTTAACCAAAGACTGTGGTTCAGATAATAATAACAATGTTAAAAGTTACAAAAATTAGATTTGTTATTTTTTTACTTAACAGTTGATCAGACGACAGGAGGAGAAGATGCAGGAGGAAAAGGGGACATTGTTATTATTTTATCACTCATTTTAACCGGTTTCCCAAAACCAGTAAGACGCAGAGGAAGTGACATCATGTCCAGATGTTTCCAGCAGCCACACACTGCAGCGTCCAGCAGACCAGACATTCAACAGAATAAAAAGACCACAATGCATTGCGTGTCGTGCATGTGAGTGACAGGAGCCACTTTTTAGGTTGCTGGTTTGAATCCCCCCTTTCCTCACTTCCTCTTCCCACCTCCTTAAGCGTCTCCTTTCCTCTCCTCCCCTTTCTTCCTCTCCTTTGTTCTCAGGAGCTGAATCAGTTTCTCCCTCCTCCTCTTCCTCCTCTTCCTCTCTGTGTCTGTGTTTTGCCCCGTCAAAGATTGGCTTCATTAGTCACACACACACACACACACACACACACACACACACACACACACACACACACGCACACACACACACACACACACACACACGCACACACACACACACACACACACACACACAGGGGCATGGAAGGGGATACAGTCTGTTACATAAGACTCTCTATTATATAATTTGATGCATATTTGATACTAAGTGGTGCAGTTGAAATGCAGAAAGATGTGTGTGTGTGTGTGTGTGTGTGTGTGTGCAGATGAGGAAAGCCAGATTTGTGTAGTTTGGCCTCTCGTTGCCCTCGCTGTGCTGTTGCATCACAGGGGAGAGGCTGAAGGTGAAAGCACAGGCAGCTTTTGTGTGCGCGTGTGTGTGTGTGTGCGCGTGTGTGTGTGTGTGCGGTTGATTGAAGCATAGAAGAAGCCTCCAGTTGGGTTTCTCCCAGCATGCACTGGTGTACAGCTGCTGGTCCCCCGCGGTCGTCCTGGGCAGTTTCTCCTTGTGGGGAATGTGTGGAATTCCCCCTGAAAGGCAGCAGAAGCTCCCACGCGGCCTCGGGGCGATTTTGGGCCCCGAAAACCTGCTTTTGTCGGGAAGCAGTCGCTGACTCGTCGTTGTTTTTTTTCCTTCTTTACTTGCAGCAGTAAAGGAGACGGAGCTCGGAACGAGAGCGCCTTACATAAAAAAACTCATTCAATCATTGGTTTCTAGAAACATCTTCCATGTAAACAAAGAAAATATTTTAAAAAGGATCCTGATGAGCTAACGAGGGGGGGGAAGATAACTATTTATTAACAGATTATTTGATCAGTCTGTAAAACATCAGAAGTTAGATAAACTGTATCTTCATTTTTCTCTTTTGGCTCCAAGCGATTGAACAACATGTGCTAGTCTTTTTACTTTTATCACCCTTGAAAAGTAATGATGGTTTTCATATTTTTGTCCAGTTCCTGCCAGCAGATGAAGTTGCGTAACAGTTAAACTCTTCCCCGCGTTGTTGCTATCGATTTGCTCGCTTCATCCGACGTGAAACAGACACACGCCGCGCTGCTCCATCAGCTGGCAGATCAATCACAGCTTAACGAGATAAACGAGCTCACTGATTAGCTAACGAACCGCTGGCCGACTGACACACACACACACACACACACACACGCACACGCACGCACACACACACACACACACACACACACATGCAGCCTGGCAGCTTCTCCTCTTGAGAGCTCAGTGCATCCAGCTGGAGCTTAATTCACTGAAACAGACAATACTAATGTTATAACTTCATTATTATTGTCATATGCTTATATTTGTCCTTATGGATAAATGCTTTGTTATTACTAACCTTTATGAGGTTAAATCCCACCGAGTACCACAATAAAACCCATTGGGTCAGTTCTCCCCGGGCGGCTGTGATTGACAGCTCCGTCCTCAGAGTTTGTGTAACCCAAACCCTCCGTGGGGACTGCCCCCGAGTAACTTTAGACTGGTAGGGGGCGAGCCTGAGAGGGACAAGCGGTCCCCGAGGCGGAGAGAAACCAGACGAGTGGTCGCCAACGTCAAACGCCCCCCCGACACACGCCGTCCCCACGTAGACCCTTCTCCCTTCTGTCCTCGGCCACGAGGACGGTGTCAGCCTGTGTGCGTGCGTGTGTGTGTGTGCACGTTGTACTGACCCCCCGGGAGGGGGGGGGGGGGGGGCGACATGTGGTGCGAGCAACATGAAGCGCCGCAGAGTGACATGGCGAGGTCGTGACAGGGTGAGAAGCGAGGGGGACTCCCAGACGTGTGAGATGTTGTCCCTGGAGCATCAATCTGCTGCCATGACAACCACCCCCCTCCCCCCCCAACACCGCATGTAGAACCGGTGAGGTCCAGGGGAGGTTTACTCGATAAGAGAGAGGAGAGAAGCACCTTTTTGCTTCTGTCCTTTTCAGAATCAACCCAAACGGACGAGTTTCATTCTCTCAACAACGTTGATTTGAATAAAAGAAGGAGCTCTTGTAAAGGGACACACACACAGTAACACAACTGTTAGAGGCTCCATCCACACAACAAGACCCAAAGACACAAAAACGACAAAAGAAAAGACCGAGGAGTCAAGTGTTGACAACGTGACAGATGGAGAGAGGGAGGGAGGGGGGGAGGAGGGGGAGGGAGGGAGGGAGGGAGACAAATAGACAGAGATAGTTTTCACTGCTGGAATTAGGGACAGCTGGCCTGTGTGTGTGTGTGTGTGTGTGTGTGTGTGTGTGTTGGCATAGTTTGGTTGCATAACACTCGACCGGGTCCCCCTGTGGCTCAGAGGCTAATGTGGTCTCTCTCCCTCCCTCCCTTTCTCTCCCCCCTTTCTCTCCCTCAATTAAATCCGTCGAAGCTTTATCGACAAGACGTTTGATCCCAGAGACGCGATGCATTAAAAAGACAAAAATGAAACATGGTGGAAGACGCTCAATGAAAAGCCTTGAATCCATGAACTTTAATCACAGTCCATGTTGTAACGTGAATGTTGTAATATCTGTTCGCCCGTATATTTGTTTAAAGGAGGCTCCGCCTCCTCGGCCCCCGCTGTGTGCAGAGGCTCCTTGTTTCAGGGCCGCGCCGGGTTTCCCATGATGCTTTGCTGCCGGGAGACTTCTGCTGCGGAATGAACAGCCCTCGCAGCATCGCCGCTCAACTTCCACAAGCTTCTAGCTTCTACAGTGTGTGTGTGTGTGTGTGTGTCTGTGTGTCTGGGCACTGCAGGTATGTGTGTGTGTGTACGCATGTGCGAGTGCTTGTGTACCAATGAAATGGATGGAAGGCTGGGCGAAGGACGGAGGGTGGAGGACAGAGGGTGGAGGACAGAAGGGGAGGACGGAGGGTGGAGGACAGAAGGGGAGGACGGAGGGTGGAGGACGGAGGGTGGAGGACAGAAGGGGAGGACAGAAGGGGAGGACGGAGGGTGGAGGACGGAGGGTGGAGGACAGAAGGGGAGGACGGAGGGTGGAGGACGGAAGGGGAGGACAGAGGGTGGAGGACAGATGGTGGAGGACAGAAGGGGAGGACGGAGGGTGGAGGACGGAAGGGGAGGACAGAGGGTGGAGGACAGAGGGTGGAGGACAGAGGGTGGAGGTGTTCTAAAGAGACAGACGGAGACAGATTGAAACGGAGATAACGAAGCGAGGAGAAAGGAGATCTGTGGAGAAGAGAAGATGTTTCCACCATGAGAAATGGACTCCAGAAAATACACAGAAAGGCCGTGAAAGACAAAAGGAGCCAGAAATAAAAGGAGAGTAAAGCGGCCTGAGGCGCCGCCGCCATCTTTAATCATCAAATATTAACGCAGGAAAGATGGAGCACAGGAAATGAATATTTCCCATTAACAAAGGAGGAGAGCGAGTAAAGACAAACGGCCTCCGTCCACCCGCTGCACCTCCTCCATCTTACCCCCCACAGCTCCACCCGCTGCACCTCCTCCATCTTACCCCCCACAGCTCCACCCGCTGCACCTCCTCCATCTTACCCCCCACAGCTCCACCCGCTCCGTCTGCTCTGTTTCCTCCAAAATGAGTTTTTATATTTTTCCCAAACGTGTTGACGCCGAGCCTTCTGGGATTTGTAGTTGTGCACCACTCACAAGGTTTGGGGGGGGGGGGGGGGGTGGGGGTTTGACAGCCGACGTCTCTTTTTCCCCCTCCACCCTCCCCTGCTCCATCCTAAACAAGGCGGATTATATGTTTTCACACTGAGAGAAATTCAGATACGATCAAGTATTTATGTAAGACCCTCGATTCAATATTGTTTCATAACGCACTGTTCTGTGTGTGTGTGTGTGTGTGTGTGTGTGTGTGTGTGTGTGTGTGTGTGTGTGTGCATACGACTTTAAAGTCAACATAGAAGTGCTGCACTAAGCGCCCTGGTGGGAGGACGTGTGCGTCCATCTGTGTCTTAATGTCCAGTTACAGATTACAGACGATGTCACTGCAGGTACAACATTCATAATACGGTGTGGCGCTATACATAATACATAGTATTATGTTTTATGTATTATGTATAATACATAGAATATACAATGTTAAACCAGGCAAAGTGCTGAGCTTTGCAAATATACCGCATGGCAGGACACACACACACACACACAGACACACAGCGCGAGGACATATCAACACGACCCCTTCATGAATATGAGATTCATAAGAAATGCTCTGATGTGTAGTATTTCTCTCCTGTGTAACACACACACAGTACAGATTAGAGTACACATAGTGGTACACATGCAGCGCTGTGTGTTACCTCTGATACACAGAGACTCAGGAGACAAAAGTTAGTGGACAAGTTGTCGTCTTCAGGCTGCTGAGGTGCGACGTCTCCTTCCACCACACCGACACGTCTGGTTGTTTTTCCATTAAACAGAAATCTTTTGTACCTTTAAGTTCTTTGGCAATTATTAAAAAGTACACAATGACACATTTAACAGCACAGAGGCCTGTGCATTTCATATGTACACAGTGTGTTTACGTAGAAGCGCGCGTGTGTGTGTGTGTGTGTGTTTGCTAGAACGTCCTTGAAAAAGAGCCATACATGTTGGCCTGGCGCCGCCCCCCCCGCAGTGGCCCCTCCATCTATTTCTGGCCCTGCGTCACCGCCTGGGCTTCACTCCTGTGGCAAGAAGAGTGTTTCTCTAGGGCTCCCACTCTGCTACACACACACACACACACACACACGCACACACACACACGCCTGTCTGGGGAATGAACACGCTCAGATGTAAACACACGAGTGACGGACGGATGGATGGACGGATGGATGCTGACCAGCTGGACACAATGGGAGTTTAAACTGGGAGTTTATGTGTGTGTATGTGTGTGTGTGCATGCAAGCACATGTGTGTGTGCCACTGAAAACAAAAGGGAAAGAGAGAGAGAGAGAGAAAGTGTGCGAAAGAGGGTCAGCCGGTCTGTGTTTCTGTTACCGTGGCGATGGAAGGAGTGTGTGAACACAGAGGAATGCTTTCGGAGGAAGAGAGGGAGAGCAGGACAGGTTGGTTTACTGTCTCTGTGACTGACTGTCTTTCTGTCTGTCCCTCTGTCTGTCTGTCCCTCTGTCTGTCTGTCTCTGTCCTGTCTATGTGACTGACTGTCTCTCTGTCTGTCCCTCTGTCTGTCTGTCTGTCTGTCTCTGTCCTGTCTATGTGACTGACTGTCTCTCTGTCTGTCTGTCTTTTTGTCCTGTCTCTCTCTTCCTTCATTGATATTTTCTCTCCTGTTTATGGAGTTTTTCTTTTCTTGTTATTCTACATGATGCTTTCTTTTTCAGTCTTTTACGGGGGTGTCTTCTTGTGTGTGTGTGTGTGTGTTTGTGTCTGTGTGTGTGTTTGTGTTTGATACGTCCAAGCAGGGGGGATGTCCTCGTCTACCGTTGTCGTAGCGACGCAGCAGCTGTGAATGACAACGTGTTGAGTCGTGTGTGTGTGACAGGAGTAGATGTGACATCAGGTCCTCGTGTGCATCTGTCCTTCTGTCCTTCTCTCTGTCTGTCCTTCTGTCTACCTGTCCATTTGTCCGTCTGTCTATCTTTCAAAACCCTCATCACCCTCTGTTCTCTCCCAGGGCTCTGATGCTAATGGACACACACACACACACACACACTGTCTCACACAGTGGTGTCAGTTCCGTCCATTAACCGAGAGTTGCCACACACACACACACACACACACACACACAGGGGGAAGACGTGTGATATCAGCGACCTTGAGAGCGAGTTGATTTTTGTTTTATTGGACCTTTCTTCTGTTTCCTCATATCCTTTCTTCCTCTCCTCTTCCTTTCATCTTGTCTCCTCATCTGATCTCTGCCCGTCCCTGCGACCTTTGGTGCTGCTTTTATTTTATTTTGAAATAGATAGAGACTAGGACAGTAAGACAGACAGAGACAGAGACACACAGACAGATAGAGACTAGGACAGTAAGACAGACAGAGACAGAGACACACAGACAGATAGAGACTAGGACAGTAAGACAGACAGAGACAGAGACACACAGACAGATAGAGACTAGGACAGTAAGACAGACAGAGACAGAGACACACAGACAGATAGAGACTAGGACAGTAAGACAGACAGAGACAGAGACACACAGACAGATAGAGACTAGGACAGTAAGACAGACAGAGACAGAGACACACAGACAGATAGAGACTAGGACAGTAAGACAGACAGAGACAGAGACACACAGACAGATAGAGACTAGGACAGTAAGACAGACAGAGACAGACAGACGCGTAGGACGTCCAGGCCGCTCGGCCAAGTGTTTTAAAACATTTTTCCATTCACAAGTTCTCAGACAGTGAAGTGTGCTTCTTCTCCCCTGGTATGTGCACGTGTGTGTGTGTGTGTGTGTGTGTGTGTGTGTGTGTGTGTGTAACCATAACACTGGGGTTGGTTTGTGTTGTTTTAAGGGGCGGGACCTTGAAGGTGAGGACTGAGAAGCAGCTAACGGCTAATCACAAACCCATCCACTGACTCATGGCGCCTCCCCCCCCCCCCCGTCTCCCCCCCTCCTCCTACACTCTGTGGTTTTATTTTAGCCGCATGTATTTGCGTGCGGTATGAAAATGATCCGGTAGAAACATTCGATCCCTCACAGGAAACACTTTTTTTTTTAATGCCGTGTTCTTGATGCTCGTCTGGCAGCAGTTTCTCAGGAAAATGTCTCAAGTGCTGCTTCAGGAAGACGTGCGTTGACTTGTTTAAATACCAGAGACGAGGTGGTGATGGATGGATGTGGATGGATGGATGCATGCATGGATAGAAAGATGGATGGATGGATGGATGGATGGATGGATGGATGCATGGATAGAGAGATAGATGGATGAGTGGATGGATGCATAGATAGATGGACGGATGGATGCATGAATGGATGGATGAGTGGATGGATGCATGGATAAATAGATGGATGGATGGATAGATAGATAGATGGATGAGTGGATGGATGCATGGATAGATAGATAGATGGATGAGTGGATGGATGCATTAATGGATGGATGAGTGGATGGATGCATGGATAGATAGATGGATGAGTGGATGGATGCATGGACAGATAGACAGATGGATAAGTGGGTGGATGCATTAATGGATGGATGAGTGGATGGATGCATGGATAGATAGATGGATGAGTGGATGGATGCATGGATAGATAGATAGATAGATGAGTGGATGGATGCATGGACAGATAGATGGATGAGTGGATGGATGCATGGATAGATAGATGGATGAGTGGATGGATGCATGGACAGATAGATGGATGAGTGGATGGATGCATGGATAGATAGATGGATGAGTGGATGGATGCATGGATAGATAGATGGATGAGTGGATGGATGCATGGATAGATAGATGGATGAGTGGATGGATGCATGGATAGATAGATAGATCTTTCCGTTACTCATGAATAGATCTTGGCATTCCTTCGTCTATTTGGGTCTGACCTATATTTGTGTGTCGTAACTCAACCTCAAAACACAACCTGGCATCCTTTTAATAACACACACACACAGACACACACTCAGGACAGGTGGCTGCATCACCTTGGCATCCAGTGTTACGACACACTCCACATTCATCTCTCTCTCTCTGCAGGTATAAGACCCTCAAACCTTCTGTGCTGCAAACACTGCCAGGACCCCACACAGACACACACACACACACACACACACACACACACAGCAGGTAGTGGCAGTATATCATAGCCTCTGGTCGGACTGGCGAAGAGAGCTTCACGGTGGGGGGGTGAGAGGGGCAGAGAGGGAGGGACAGATGGAGGCAGACAGGGGGAAGAAGTTAGGAGGTGGATGCAGGAAGGGATGTGATGGGATGCGGGAGGGAAGGATGGAGGAGAAGAGGTGGATAAGGGGCGTTGGAGCTTCTGGGTGGGGGAGTAATGAAAGGATGGGGGGGGGGGGGGGGGTGATAGTCTTACTTACTGAAAACTCATCAGTTCTTAGTTTAAGAGGTCTCCAGGTTTGAATAACGTCTTAGAGGAAGACGAACGTTGCTCCGGTATTTCACCAGCTCAGCGAGATGATGATGACTGAATAAAGGAGCGATAGAACAGATTATGAGGGGGGGGGGATTATGAAGTCATGGAGGAAGGGATCACCAGGAAGTGAGAGGAGGGGAGAAGGGGGATTGTCATATTGCAAAACACTTTCTTCTTTCTTCTTTTTCGCTTCACGTCCTTCTCCTGTTCAGACATTCCTCCACCCTCGTCCTCACATCCCTCCCCCTTCTCCACATCTCCTGTCATTTCATTTCTTCTGTCCTTTCTGCCTGTCCTCTCTATGCTCCGTCATCCATCTTCCCTTAATGCACCGTCCTACTCCTCTGCCGAATATATATATATACCCACATATATATATACACTCACCGGCCACTTTATTAGGTACCCCATGCAAGTAACGGGTTGGACCCCCTTTTGCCTTCAGAACTGCCTCAATTCTTCGTGGCATAGATTCAACAAGGTGCTGGAAGCATTCCTCAGGGAGTTTGGTCCATATTGACATGATGGCATCACACAGTTGCCGCAGATTTGTCGGCTGCACATCCATGATGCGAATCTCCCGTTCCACCACATCCCAAAGATGCTCTATTGGATTGAGATCTGGTGATTGTGGAGGCCATTTGAGTACAGCGAACTCATTGTCATGTTCAAGAAACCAGTCTGAGATGATTCCAGCTTTATGACATGGCGCTTTATCCTGCTGAAAGTAGCCATCAGAAGTTGGGTACATTGTGGTCATAAAGGGATGGACATGGTCAGCAACAATACTCAGGTAGGCTGTGGCGTTGCAACGATGCTCAATTGGTACCAAGGGGCCCAAAGAGTGCCAAGAAAATATTCCCCACACCATGACACCACCACCACCAGCCTGAACCGTTGATACAAGGCAGGATGGATCCATGCTTTTATGTTGTAGACGCCAAATTCTGACCCTACCATCCGAATGTCGCAGCAGAAATCGAGACTCATCAGACCAGGCAACGTTTTTCCATTCTTCTATTGTCCAATTTCGATGAGCTTGTGCAAATTGTAGCCTCAGTTCCCTGTTCTTAGCTGAAAGGAGTGGCACCCTGTGTGGTCTTCTGCTGCTGTAGCCCATCTGCCTCAAAGTTGGACGTACTGTGCGTTCAGAGATGCTCTTATGCCCACCTTGGTTGTAACGGGTGGTTATTTGAGTCACTGTTGCCCTTCTATCAGCTCGAACCAGTCTGGCCATTCTCCTCTGACCTCTGGCATCAACAAGGCATTTCCGCCCACAGAACTGCCGCTCACTGGATGTTTTTTCTTTTTCGGACCGTTCTCTGTAAACCCTAGAGATGGTTGTGCGTGAAAATCCCAGTAGATTAGCAGTTTCTGAAATACTCAGACCAGCCCTTCTGGCACCAACAATCATGCCACGTTCAAAGTCACTCAAATCACCTTTCTTCCCCATACTGATGCTCGGTTTGAACTGCAGGAGATTGTCTTGACAATGTCTACATGCCTAGATGCACTGAGTTGCCGCCATGTGATTGGCTGCTTAGAAATTAAGTGTTAACGAGCAGTTGGACAGGTGTACCTAATAAAGTGGCCGGTGAGTGTATATACTGTATATATATGTGTATATATATTCTTAATTTGACTGCATGACACATGGCAGCGATGTGTTCTCACAGAAGAAGCCACAAAGAGCCTCTTAACGGGTTTCTCTCCACCAACTTTTCTCTTCTCTTCCCAGAGGTGTGTGTGTGTGTGTGTGTGCGTGTGTGTGTGCGTGTGTGTGTGTGTGTGTGGGTGAGGTTGGAATGTGGAGGCTCGTAAGTCACCTCTGATTTTTCCACTCCCGCTGGGTCACATCCCATTATCAGTTTTATACGAAAGTAGGAAATTCCTCTGTGGTCAGTGTGTGTGTGTGTGTGTGTGTGTGTGTGTGTGTGTGTGTGTGTGTGTGTGTGTATGTGTGTGCCTGTGTGTGTTGTGGGGGCCGGGGGGGGACGAGGGGGGGGTTCTGGTTCCATAACAAGCAGCTTAACAGTGGAATAAAAATCAGGCATTTTCCTTCCCTTTTCCCTCTGCAGTGCAGCACATACATGACACATGCATGTTGAAAGCTTCCTGCTCATGGATTCATTTGTAGATGCTTCATCATGATTCGTGTCTCCAGGCTGTGCTGGTGGACGGGTCGCTTGGACTTGGCGTCTTGGTATTTGTTAGGTGAGGTCATTGTCTTTGTCCAGTGTGCAGTTAACAAGCGTGACGTGGAGGAGAGAACTTAATAATGTATAGAAATAATGTATATACAAAAAATAATACAAAATATAGAAAGATGATTGTATTCACAAAAAGAACCATTTCACTATGATAATACATCCCATCGTTTACACCCACACTCCCTGTTGAAGACTATTGTTGTCATGCAGTGATTGTATGAGGAGCCCAAAATACAACAGTTTGTGGTCGTAGGAGACGCGTCCGCAGGAGGACAGAGGAGGGAAAACAAAAGACAGAAAAGGGAAGAGACGAGAATAGAATCCAGAACGATGCTTCACTTCAGTCAGGGATGTTCCACCCGTCTCTGTCTGTCCTCTGTCCTCCTGTGGACGCGTCTCCACCTTGATCCTCCAGTCCAGAGAGAAGACTTTCACATCTCCTGGATCTACAGGTTGTTGTTTTTTGTTTACATTGATGTCAGCGAGGATGGAAGTAGTTTGTCTTCAAGCTTTTATCGCCTAACAGACTCCAACATTCAGCTCTGGGATCAGAACTCAGTTACAGGCCGGGCCCGGGGTGTCCGGGGGGTCCTTTTGGCGGTCTCCCAGCTGCAGACGTCTCATCCAGATGTTGTTCACTTGTGACTTTGTTGCATGTCGACCCGTCTCTCCCCCTGCTGTTTTCTTTCCACACTTCATTTAAGGCATTTAAGATTTGCTGTATGTAGATGTGATGGATGAAAATGTGGTGGATGAAGATGTGATGGATGCACATGTGATGGATGAAGATGTGATGGATGAAAATGTGGTGGATGAAGATGTGATTGATGTACATGTGATGGATGAAGATGTGATGGATGCATATGTGATTGATGTACATGTGATGGATGTACATGTGATGGATGAAGATGTGATGGATGTACATGTGATGGATGAATATGTGATGGATGTACATGTGATGGATGAAGATGTAATGGATGTACATATGATGGATGCACATGTGATGGATGAAGATGTGATGGATGAAAATGTGGTGGATGAAGATGTGATTGATGTACATGTGATGGATGTACATGTGATGGATGAAGATGTGATGGATGTACATGTGATGGATGAAGATGTGATGGATGAATATGTGATTGATGTACATGTGATGGATGTACATGTGATGGATGAAGATGTGATGGATGTACATGTGATGGATGAATATGTGATGGATGTACATGTGATGGATGAAGATGTAATGGATGTACATATGATGGATGCACATGTGATGGATGAAGATGTGATGGATGAAAATGTGGTGGATGAAAATGTGGTGGATGAAGATGTGATGGATGAAGATGTGATGGATGAAGATGTGATTGATGTACATGTGATGGATGTACATGTGATGGATGAAGATGTGATGGATGAAGATGTGATGGATGAAGATGTGATGGATGTACATGTGATGGATGAAGATGTAATGGATGTACATATGATGGATGCACATGTGATGGATGAAGATGTGATGGATGAAAATGTGATGGATGTACATGTGATGGATGCACATGTGATGGATGAAGATGTGATGGATGTACATGTGATGGATGAAGATGTAATGGATGTACATATGATGGATGCACATGTGATGGATGAAGATGTGATGGATGAAAATGTGGTGGATGAAAATGTGGTGGATGAAGATGTGATGGATGAAGATGTGATTGATGTACATGTGATGGATGTACATGTGATGGATGAAGATGTGATGGATGTACATGTGATGGATGAAGATGTAATGGATGTACATATGATGGATGCACATGTGATGGATGAAGATGTGATGGATGAAGATGTGATGGATGTACATGTGATGGATGCACATGTGATGGATGAAGATGTGGTGGATGTACATGTGATGGATGAATATGTGATTGATGTACATGTGATGGATGAAGATGTGATGGATGAAGATGTGATGGATGAAGATGTGATTGATGTACATGTGATGGATGAAGATGTGATGGATGCATTGACTGATACTCGATCATGGAATTGTAAAACTCAAGGCGACTTCCTTCTGTGATGTCATCGCGTAAAGTTCCAACAGGAACGTTTCAACCTCTTGGAAATGTCCCTCCATCAGAAGCGGATTGACTTCATTGTTTTCCTTCCGTAGGACGATGAGTAACAAAATTCTTTTGTTCCGAGGTGTAATTTGACAACCAGGTGATTCGGACTTTAGTGAAACAGAGAGGAGGTGAAATCTCTCGTTACATTAAACATGAAAGCAGTTTGTGGAAAAGCAATAGTTAATTTCCCCTTTGGAGCCTGTGGTGTCACATGACTTACATCATAGGTGTGTTTACCTTCACACTAATGATCTCTGATTAAATGCATGAAATCTCATCCTTTCATCCAACTGTCACCTTTGTGCTCATGTGATAGCGATGATTGGTTGAACCAACATGACACACTTTCTTACAGCCGCCTTCATGCGCGTATAATCAATAACCAGACCTGATCAGTTGCACAACGGCATTATGGGTAAAAGTGTAGAATAAAAGAGATCATGTTCAACCCAGCTGGAAGGCTTCGGTTTCCTCTTTTTAAAAAGCTCCATTCAGACGGATGGAAACACTGAACTCCACTCGCCGGCGTGCGTGTGTGTCTGTGTGTGTGTGTGTATGTGTGTATGTGTGTGTGTGTGTGTGTGTGTGTGTGTGCGAGCCTGTTTGACAGACATGAAACAGAAAAACAGTGTCATACTTTTCCCTGCCTTCCTCCTGGCGGACCGCAGCGAGAGGACGACTCGGAAAAATCTGATCTGAAAACAGCCGTGTCTGTGTGTGTCTGTGTGTGTGTGTGTCTGTGTGTGTGTCTGTGTGCGTTGCGTGTGCCTGTCCACTTCTCCGTCATTTTGCGTTCTGTTGTTTTCCATCCATTAGATTGACGGCATGTTTGTGTGTTTTTTAATCCCTTTCTGTGTGTGTGTGTGTGTTTGTGTGTGTGTGGTTGTGTGATTGCGTGTTTGTGTGTGTTTCCGTTCTTTGCCACAAATCAGATCAACTGAAGGAACTTTTCCTGCTTGTTGAGGTCTCCCCCCCCCTCCCTCCCTCCCTCCCTCCCTCTGTTAACTCTTGCTCCCTCTCTACCACACTTTTGGCTTGTTTTTTCTCTCCTAGTTCCCTCCCCCTTTGCCCCCCCCCCCCCCCTCCTCGTTTTGGTGTGTCTGTGTGTGCCATAGTAAAAAGTGAGGGAGGGGGTTTTCTTCAACCCCGGTGACCACGTCCTGTTTGTTTCCTGTTGCCATAGCGACTCCCTCAGAGTGTGCGGTGATTGGTTGGGACACACGAATCGGAGGTGTGACCTTTATCTTCTGCTTTCAGGATGTCCACATGAGGACGCGCTCTGAGGGGGTCCCCGCCGGCAACAGGTGAGCTCGGCACACTCCACAGGAGAAGGTTCACTCTGATGGACCTCTGCTTTTTACTGGTTCTGATGGTATTTGGTATTTTCTTAATTATGGAATTCCCCTTAATGGTTTCTGTGCTGCCTGCTGAGCGGTCCAGTTAGAAAAGGGCTGAGCAGGAGAGGACAGAATGTCAATGTGACCACAACCAGAATGGAACTGGAAGCCACAGAACCAACACACACACACACACACACACATTCCTGGAGGCTTAATTACCATCAGTCGAAGTGGCCGGCATGATTTTGGTTTCACACAGACACGGTTGGTGGTGGACCAAGAGCATGTTGCAAAGCCACAAAGTATATGTTACCCTCCCTAACACACACACACACACACACACACACACACACACACACACACACACACACACACAAGGGACTACTAGTATCACAAAAATACAAATGACAACCACACAAAATATTGCAATGAGAAAGATGTGTTTTTCGAGGAAAGTCAAAGTGAGGCTCAGTGCTTTGTGATTTTACACACACACACACGGACACACACACACACAGACACACACACACACACACACATTCAGGCTTCTCAGCAGCCTGCTGTGTGCCGAGGTTGTGAGATAGTTTGCGTTTGCGCGCCTTTCAACGCAATTCTTCTCTGCTTCCATTGAAGCCGGGACACAACTCAGGGAGAGTTAAAAATAGACCCTCGCTGACCTCCCTCTCCCTCTCTCTCTCTCTCTCTCTCTCTCTCTCTCTCTCTCTCTCTCCCTCTCTCTCTCTCTCTCTCTCTCCCTCTCTCTCTCTCTCTCTCTCTCTCTCTCTCTCCCCATCTGATATTGGTGCAGCTGTCTTGCTCCACTTGCGTGATGCTCGTTCTCTCACCCAGGCAAGGGGGGGGGGGGTCGAGGACTTCTTCACTCCCTCCTGTGGGAGAGAGTGTTTTTCATTCTCACAATAAACCAGAACAAACATAATCTCAAAGCATAACCCAGGGGGGTAAACATTGGGGGGGGGGGCTTCATAACAGTGAGGATGCGGTTGCCCCTGACTACCTCCGGAGGAGTTTTGGATGCTTCGACGTGCGCAGAGCGAACAGGTGGCCGACAGCTGGAATAAACCAGCTGCAAACACTGGAAAACTCTTCATAACTCACAACAGTGATTGTTGTGGGCGGAGGAAGAGGAAGAGGAAGAGGGGAGGAAGAGGGGAGGGGAGGAAGAGGGGAGGAAGAGGCGAGGGGAGGAAGAGGCGAGGGGAGGAAGAGGGGAGGCTGGGACCCTTCCAACGTTCTGTATCAACGTAATTTGGCTGTTTTGTACCCATTAAGAAAAAATATTTCCCCGATTGAAGTGAAGGGTCACATGACTGCGTCTAGTCCCAGTGAAGCAATGGCTGCAGCGCTTCTTAAGCGGCTCTTTGTTCCGTGATGACGCAGAGGAGCCGGTCCGACTCGTTTCGGCTCGCTTTTAATAAAACTATTTTCCCACAAGTGGAGTCAGCAGCAACCTTCAAACGTTCCGCTGAGCGGGCAGGAAGTGAATTGTGAACCAGGGTCGGCCTCGTTGTACTCGATGAACCTCTGTCGAGAAGGACGCCACGTCCAATCAGACGCCCCGTAACCGGCCGACTTCCTGGTCCGGCTGGTAGGCGGCGTGCGGTGACGTCGTCAGAGACCACGAGGTGCTGAAGCCGTCACGGCTCTGGTTCCTTTGTCTGGTTTCTCTTTTGGTTTGTAGAAAGAAACAAACAAACGTTTCTAAGGCTCCTGACGTTGGTTTTGGGAATCTTTCATAAATATGAAGATATTTATCTCTCTGCTACGTTCTGATTTGATTTAACTATCTAATACTTTAAAACTGTAGCCTCGTTCTAATGCAAATACGTTGTTTAAATCAATGTATTTTATGTAGCCAGAAGCCACCAGTGCATTATTTACGAGGGTCAGCGGCACTCGATTGACCTCAACAACTCACTGGAGTTCATTTACAGCGAGCAAAAGGGAAACCACGCAAGAGGTCCGTCTGGTTAAAGGCCGCGCTGACGCCATCGGGGACCCAGCTGTTGGCCAATCAGCTGCTTCGGGTTTCGGAGTTCAGGAGCTTTCAGAGTTCTTCAGGAGGAGGCGTCAGACACTTCAGGTCCGAACTCACCGCCTACCTGAGGATGAGGAGCATCCCACCAGGGCGCTTTCTCGCCTGCGTGTGTGTGTGTGTGTGCGTGTGTGTGTGTTGATGTATTTCCCATCAGGGCTGGTCATCTTTACCAAGCCCTTTCCCAGAATGCACCACTGACTCACTTACTGTAACGAAACAAATACGAGTCAGCAGCAGACAAAAGACGCCGGTTGGTTGTTGACAGCAGAGCGCTGGGTTATGCTCCGTCGCACCTGTCCCGGTATTCAGCACCTGCAGAACCGGGCGGACCGGATGATGACGTACGAACACAGTGAGGAGGAACCCCCCCCACTATTTATCATGGAAACAATAATAGTAATGATTACAATTTGTTGTAAAATAACTAAAACTACACAGAAATGATACAAACAAACAACATAATGTTGTGTGTGTTGCTTAATGGACCCACACACACACACACACACACACACACACACACACACACACACACACACGTTGGCACTGTCCCTGGGGCACAACGATAGGTGTCCACATCGCCATGGAGACAGCCGTTCACGCTTCAGCTTTACTGAAAGTGGAGGAGCGAAAGGCACCGTGCTGCGTGTCACCTAACCCCCCCCACAACACACACACACACACAGACACAGACACACACAGACACAGACACACACAGACACACACAGACGCACACACACAGACA